>NC_079295.1:66098320-66357009 GCF_023638135.1 Falco biarmicus
TGCTTGTGCCGAGGGGGTTTGGCACCCAGGCACTGCCTGCCCTTACCCCACGCCCATCTCTGCCCAGGGATTCACAGCACCGCCTCGCAGGTCCCACAAGAACTGTGGAGCTGCTCTCCCACCCTCCAGTTTCCAGCTCTGTGCACTGTGAGCATCTGGGGCCAGGGAGCCTCCAAGTGCCTCGGTTTTTATTGTCAAATACTGCAGCATACTTTTCTCCATCTCCTCCAGGGCCTTTTCCTTCCTTTCTATACTTTTTCCCCTCCTATCCTTCCTTTTAAAAATTCCATTAAAGAAATAAAAAAACCCATGCAGCTGTTCTGGACAGTGTAAAAGGGAGCTCCAGCCTAGCAGCCTGTTCAGGCCTCCCAAGGCAGATCTGAGCCAGCCGCCCACAAACCATGCTCACAGGAATCTGCAGCTTTCTGCTTCTCCCAGTTTTCTGCAAACCATTACCCCAGGTCAGGAAGACAGACTGGTTCACACAAAGTTCCACAGTGAGTTCAATAAGGTGTGATTTTTACAGATTTCTGTCAAAACACCTTGATGCTTCAACAACAAGAGCCCCCAGGAAGCAGCGACTGCTCACTTCTTCAGCACCACCACCCATGCTGGGACCCCACACCACGGGGGCTGGAGCCAAGCTGCCTGCACTGGGTGAGCTCCTCAGTTACCACTGCCATCTGCACACCCACCCCTAGCAGGCGCCAACACAAATAGCATTTATTATTGAATCTTTGCTGATAATTACAGCCAGCCATCTCGAAAGCCACCATCAGATCAGCATTAAGTGGCCCGGCTGTGGATACCTCATGCACAGTGCTGAGGTGCTGAGTACCAAGGCTAAAGATGGTGACTGCTCCATCCAGAAGAGAGGAGCACTGCACCTGTCGCAGCTGGGGAGGAGGGAGGAGCAGGGCATGAATGTGCCCCATTTGCAGGTGTAAGCACGTTGCTTCTCTCCTGCTTGGATGCTGCTTCATGAATGCTCTTTGCTAACTTGGTCCTGCCATCTCTCAGCTGCTTCAGAGCTGAAGGCTTGCAGTGCACCGAACTCCGGGTGAGCAGGACCTGGAAACACAACACGGATCCTGCTTCCACCAAAATCCCTGGGAACCTCTGTGGGGACCCCGGGAGACACAGCTGCGGGTGCTTTCAGTGACACAGACATGCCAAGCATCCCTGGAGAGCAGGAGCAGGCACAGAGAGGCACTCACCATGACTAAGGCCAAGCCTGACACTAGATAAAGCTGCCGATGCCATCTGGTCCTACAGATTCAGCTCAGCGGGCATTTGTCTTTTCTGAGACATATATAAAGTGCTTTTGAAATTTAAAGCAATAGGTAAGCATAGTGTAATTCTAAAACTAATTAAAAGAAAGCACTGAATAAGAGTTAGGCTTTCCCTTAGGGCAAAGGGTTTATTTTAATTAAAAAAAAAATAATCAAGAGGAGCACTTGAAACAGCAAACATTTAAGAAATGTATATTCACACAAAGATCACATGTCTCTCACAGCAATCATACAAACGAGCACTATCCTTCTTCACCAATGCCAAGGCAACTTCCTATTGCACTACATTTTTAAGATAGCAATTTTCACAAAGATAAGCTTGGAATAATAAAAATAAAAAAGCCCCAAAAACAACAAAAACCCCTCCTTTAAAAAAAAAAACCAAACCCACAACTTTTAACAGCAAGGCCTTCACTGCAGTTGAACAAACAACTCAAGACTGGATGCCTCATCAAAAGCTCATCCAGGAGTTTACAGGCACGACTCATGAAACACTAAGTGAAATTCTGCAGTCAGGCTGACGAAAAGGCTCAGAGCAGATCATCAGTTCCCCTTGACCTTCAAATTTATGAGTCTGCAAAAAGTTAGCTTTGTAGGTTACAGATGTAGCATCTGTCCCCCCAGCTAGAGATGCCTGCAGCCATCACCACAGCGAACTCCCGCCTTCCTTCGAACAAGGACACAGTCCCTTGTGGACTGGTGTGAATGTGCACTGGGGCCTGTGAAAGCACCCAGGGCCAAAGTCATTGTTAACCCTGAAGTTGCTTATTGCTGTAAATAACTGATCTGATGTCCCTCAGCAGATACGGAAAAGGCAGAAGTAAAAGGGTATGGGGAAAAGGAGCAGAAAATTAATTTCCCCAGGCCTTTTATTCCGGCAGAGACTGAAGAAAGTACTTTGCACACCCCATGGCACTGCCAGCCACTGTGGCATCACCCTGTTCCTGTTAACTCCCGCGTGGTCACAGGTGCCACACAGGACAGCATTTCCCAGCTCTCCCTGGGCTGCAAGACCAAAGGAGGTTATCACTTACAGACTCACACAGGGGATACTTCAGTGAAGAGAGCTGCAACACTCCAGATCTATATCAAGAAGAAATCAGAACGTGCTTGGGGTTTTTTTATAGCAGGATCTACACAGAAATTCAGGAGTGGGAGGAATCCATTCCCCAAAAATTAGTTTTACTGGGTTTTTTTTCTTCCTGGAGACAAACGGCAGCAAAGGCAGTGGAGGGGAACAGGGGTCCTGTTCACCTTCGTGCATTCATTCCTGCAGACCCCAGGTGACGGGACAGGCGTCACAGAGCAGGAAATGGGGCTGGCCGTGGCATGGCAGGGCGGTGGGCAGGAGGGAAGTCCAGGCTGACCAGACACCCCCAAACCTGCAGCCATGACGGAACCACAGCAAGACATTCGTGTGCAATGCTGGGGATGCTCCCAGAGGCAGCTGCCCACACTGGCCCCAGCAGCCACACAGCCCATCTGCACAGCCACCGCCTAAAGCCCTTTCTAAGGAACTTCTCCATCTACTCCTGGGGATGGAGGAAGCTGCTGCCATAAGACAGCTGGTTCCAATTCCTTACCAATTTCTCCATGGCAAGGGGAACCATCTGGGGTACCACCTCGTCACCCAGCCATAATTCTCACCCATACCTGGGTGGCTCAAGAAATTTCCAAAACAGCCATAGGGCATGGCAGTGGGGGGCCACGAGAAGCCACATGCATCAGCCCTCACAGCTCACTCTGGGAAGCAGCAAGAAGAGCACATCAGACACTGTAACACCCCACTCAGTGCCAAGTTCCAGCAGCGAATCTGCAGGTTTCATCACTGTCCTGCGCACACACACTTCTACAATAAAGCTTTTCATGGGAGCTCTGACTGACAGAAGTTTGTTTGTTTGTTGTGTTTTTTCCTCATTTTGACAGTGCATGGCAATGGTGAAGGCTAGGGAAAGGCAGCGTGCTCCAGCACTGGTGGCCTGCCTCCCACAAGCCCTGGGTCAGGCACCCCTCCCTGCTTCACCTCGGTTTAGACAAAGACAAGCTGTTCTGCCCTGCGCAGTCCCTGACCTGTCCGCTGCACACAGGCAGCCTGTGCTCCACAGTCCGCCGAGCGCAGTGCCGACCTCCTGCAGAGACACCTCTTGCCAAAGACCCTCCCAACAGTGTCACTGACACCTGCCACTGCTCAGGGAAACTTGATCTTTTTGCCATTTAAACTGTATCTGAATCAAGAACGCTGCCCACATTCATTTCTAAATATAAGGGAAACCTGAAGTTGTAAGCACAACTTGGCTCCTCTGTACACGAGGGCTGGATCCAAACACGAGTGTTCCAGCAGAGTGGTGACGGCACCAACAGGACGTCAGAGCCTCAGGGGCAGCCGAGAACAGAAGGGGATTTGACAATGGACACATTGCCATTTGACTTCACAGACAGCCTGAATGCTGGGATCGTCAAAGGTGATTTAATTGCCCACGATTTGGAGAAAGGTGGACTCAGAGGTTTGCAAACCATCCTGGTGATGGATGGCACAGGAGATCCCCGAAGTGGGTCCCACTTTCAGCACCCACCAGGCTGCCTGAGCAGCAGCCGCTGGCATGCTCTCGCCTCTAATGGGGCTCCCAGCATCACCAGCTGAGGAAGACATGCCAGGACAAAGAAAAACCACCGATATATCACTGCATTATGAGACACGAGGTCGAGAGCTGAGTGGCTTCAGTTGCACAGAACATAATGGATGCTGGATGGTGTCCAAAACTTTGAATCCCTCCCAGCTCTGGAGAGTTCTTAAACCAAGCAAGTTTTTCCAGCTGTCACAGTTCTGCTGCCTCAACCCAGAACTGACACAGCCTGAGACCACCCTTGCGAGAAGGTAACAGGAGCCCCTGGTCCACTAGCTTGCGAGATGATGCGCACTGGCATGAAAAGTATAAGCAGAGGACCTGGTGTGTCAGACCTGCTGTGCCGTGGGGCACCCAATCCCCAGCCTATTTTTATCGGTGGGCAGCAATGCTCTTCAACCGATGCCCTGACGCAATAGTGCCAAACGCGTGTGCCATGAGACAGCCCTGCCTTATCTGCTGTACTGGGGTGGCTAGCAGGACATATTCACATGCCCCAGAACCTACGCCAAACTTGTACTAATAAGAGTCAGTCACCAGCTCTTGTGACTGCAGAAAACTTTCCAAATGCCAGAGCAAAACCGGTGCAGAGAGGTCCCCTTGCGTCAGTCTCTGATTTAGAGCCTTACCCTTCTGTTTGCCAATTATCCCCAGATTATCAATTTTGCATAGGTTAACACTGACAACTGTAACAGCTACCGCGAGCTTTGCTCAGTGAACATCATAACGGTGGGAAAAGAAGGGGGAATTGGAAAAAGAAGGAAAGATGCTGAAAGTGAGACACAACAGATTAAAACTTTTTCCAAGGAGAAATACGCAGGGAAAGGAGCACTAGTGTTTTGTGAACGCAAGGAAAAGGAAGTCATGTTGCAAAGGAACGATAATAAGTGAATGGGAAGAGGAAGAAGACAAATGTCACTCATTTACCCCAAGGAGTAACGAACACATTCCCAAGGGCACTAACAAATTATTAAGCATTTCTTTCCTCATTACTACACCTATTTCATACATGGTTTTGCCAAGTCTGAGAAGCATTAGACAGGACTGGCAGAGGGCAGCTGCCGCTGCTCCAACCCAAGCATGTTTTCTCAAAACAGTTCTTCAAATTTGTGTCTCATGCATGTCTGGATGGGCAGACTGCCACAGGGCTGCAGCTGTGGGATGGAAATGCTGCCTACTACTTCAGGGGATGGAATAATGGTTAAGTCACACACACAACCGTAACAAACCTCAGCACCAGCCTGGACCACGGACAAGGGCACTGGGAGAATGGGAGGTTCTGCTGGAGGGGCCAAGGCGTGGGAAGGCAGTGAAGAGGGGATGGCCCACATTTCTTTTTGGGTCAAGCATAACCCCTGGGCTATAGCTGACACGGAAGCCGGACTGGGACTCAGGCTACAGATGCTCCCATGCAGACGAACAAGCTAGACCCACCATAAGGCTTTGCAGGGCCATGGGGCAATGGAAACCCAACACCACCACCAAGGAACTGTGCCAGGAAAAGTCAGCCATAGCAGTCCCAGACCTGCACCAGCAACAACTACCAGCTCACTGACAGTCACGAGACCTGTTTGCTCCTACACGTTTCAGTGCTTAGATTGGGCCCACAGGAATGCTGGTTCCGAGCACAAAGGCACTAGTAGCGAACACCACCACCCCTCTCTTGCCATTGTATCATTTCAGAGGTGAGGAGAGGTTTCTGAGGGCTGCCAGGCAGACACAGGGTAGGTGCACATCGGAGCCAGTGCTCAGAGTAGCCCCACAATGTCAACACCAAGCTCTACCATGTAGACCCAACACCTCGTCTCTTCCCAAGCACCCAGAACCACAAGACCCAATGCCTCAGGCCTGAGGGAAACACATGCTTGAAAGGTCTGGGCAGGACCATGTCAAAACAGGCACAAGAAGGTCCAAGGGAAAAGTAAGAAGAGCCACAGGCTGCATGCAACACGCAAGAGAAAAAGTATTCTGGGAACAACGTGGCAGGTATGAGATTACAAACTAAAGCTTTCAGCTACTTCTTTGAAGATTTTAGTTTGCATTTGGGAAGGCTGCCAAAATTCATAGCACATGTGAGCAGGACACCAGTGACTGCACCAGAAGACCTTTTAAAGCAATGTCCTGAGTGAGTCCTACCTTAGCAACCTGCCAGTGGTGCCCTGGGACCTCCCGGCCCCTAACAGCATGTGGTCCTAAAAGCACATTCACCACGATTAGGTACCCCACCAAGAGCCCCCATTCTCAGCTGGCAAGACTTCAAAGCAGCACAGTCTAGTTGCCTTTAACAAAGCATAAGATAGATACTTACCCATTAATATACTCAACAGCTTTTGAACTCTAGAGTTTACTCCAACAATTCGGTACAGCCCTTGCTCATTGATCCCTAGGGAAAATAAAGAGCTTATTATGAGAATGTCATGAGAGCTACTAACATTTATTTCATTTCTTTGGCTTCTCTAAAACAAAAAATAATTGAGCCCTCTCACCAACTACATACAAAATTATAGAGGAAGGTAAAATTTTGTTTTGATGTCAAGGCTTTCACATATTGATTAAAAGTATTACCCCCAATTAGCTCAGGAATAAAAGATCTAAGAACACCTTTCCACCACTGCACAGTCAGCAAGGGAGTTAAAGCTGCACTGTGAAGGATCTGAGCTTAACATACAACACAGGGGCAATTTGGGAAAATTTTACTGCGCCAAGTTCTTTAGGTTGAGGTCTAAGCCTTTTTGTGTGTTCTTCATACAAGGAATAACAAGGCCTTGAACCAAATTACTTGCTAGGGCAGAGAGCAGTCAAGGGATGCAGTGACAGAAGCCCCTTACCACTGCAGCAGCCCAGGCTGGGTAAGCCACACCTCCCAGGCTGGAGCTCTCCCCAGGAACCACACTCTTGCCTTGTTTGGTCTCATCTGGCCATTTGTTTGGGGTTTTTTGTTTGTTTGTTTGTTTGGGGTTTTTTCTTTTTAATTTGCCTCCAGGTGTTCCTTTGCTCTTGACAGCAGCTCTGCATTGCTTCCAGCATTATAGGGGAAAATGTCATATTTGAATAGCCCACAGCGTATTACGATGCCTATGTGCAGGAAGAAGACCCCCATGAAAGAACACGGGCAGAAATACAGCCAGCTCAGAGCTCTACTCAGCTGAAAGTTTCCTGTGAGGCCTCTATCTTATCTATTCATATAAGTAGAGGCACCAGCACTATCAGAAACTATGTGCAAATGAGACCCATACTTCACTGTGAGGGGCTCAGGCGCTCACAAGATAGCCCGTCTGTATATAAATAGTCTTTGCAAGGGTTTAGGGGAAGGATTGCAATGCTCATCTATCTGCTACCCCACATGGGAGGACATGCTTTGCAGCAGTACCACATGAAGGGATGCTCAAAAGAAGTCCCCGGCTCTGGTCCCTTCCCCCATTTTGGGTATCTAGTGCTTTATCTCCTAACTCTGCCCTTGATGTTTGCTTAGCCCCTGCTAGCTCCGGCCACAGGGCAAACGTGTGTCTCAGCAAAGGCACCTGCCTGAGCATATGACAGGGTTTATCTGGTGTGGGTCTCCAAGGGTTAATGAATCATTTTTGTTCATGAAAAGAGCAGATAAGCAATTGCTCCACTACAAACAGCTACAAGGCTGTCCCCCAAAACAAGATCATCTGGTGAACTGCTCTACCTCTTGTTTCGACAGCATGTATGCATTTCTTGATAATGCTGAAGCCAATATTATCCAACTGGGCAGCTGAAAGGGAAGAGAAGAGAGAAGTGGTAAATACCTAGCAGAGGGACAGCTTCACGCTGAGCACAATGTTCATCCTGCAGTTGTAGCTGACATTCACAGCAATACTGTATCACTGCTCAAATGAGGCGGGGAAGAAGGAGATAAATTAGGTGTTCAGGGTGGGAAGGTATCAATACAGTAGCTTGCACCAGATGTCACTCAGGCAAGCACTGAACGCTAGTCCATTTCAGCCTCTGCATCCCTCTGAACAGGCACCTCCCATACCCGCCAAGCAGCAGAGCCCCGAGCTCTGTCAGGCAGTTACATATGCAGTTGGTCAAAATATTAGCTTAGGATGAAGGTGAGATAACCCAAAGAGACCGTTGTCTGGAAAGCTGACAACAGGTTGCCTGGAGAAAAAAAAAAAAAAAAAAAAAAGGAAAGCATATCTATTTTTGACACAAATCCTTGAAAATGGCACATGAGGCAGCTTGCTTGATGAGTTCCAGCTAATTCCTAGAAATCCTTTCAGCTTGCCACTCCGCTAACTAAGCCATCTATATGCTGGAGAGATGCCTTCATCTCGAGGCCATCTCCATCACCCCACGCTGGGGACCACCTGCATAGCTGGGGTATGCAACTGACCTCCCAGGCTCTGCCTGGATGGCAAGGCAGGGGCCTTTGGTGCCTTGCATTTCTTCTTGGGGCTTTTCAGGGGGTTTTGTACAAGTGCAGTTTTTTTCAAGGACAAGCTATAAGACAGATTAGAGCATTGAAAAATTACGCTAAAAGGATAACAGGGAAAGAAGTGGAAGAGAGAAGCAGGAGATAACTGAGCAGCAACTGTGAAGGAAAATGAAGTAAAGAAATCAAAAGAAAGTTGAAAGCACGAGGGTAAAAACCTAACACAGACAGGGCCAATAGCATGTGGCAGCACGAGAGTAATGAGGACTGGGAGATGGGAATGAATTTTGGGCCAAAACTCTGCCTGAAGACTTTCCTGTGCCCAGCGGGAGTGGGGGACCTGTCCCTGGGGAGCCAGCCAGCACCAACACCAGCCCCCAGCCAACACTTGCACCCTGCCTGCACTAAGCTTGAGGCAGACACTCCAGCTCCCCCAGCACTGCAATAGCTCAGCTAAACAATATTGTCTTGTGAACACTACATGTTACATCCCATTTACACTCACTCTATACAGATGTGCACAGTTCAAGAACAGCCCCTTCTTTTATTAGCACAAATGAAATATTTATTTGGTGCAAATTAGGATGTCCTGAAGGCAGCTGACTCTGCTTGAGAGTAAGATCTAAAACATTTGAGTTAACGGAATGTAAAACTCAATTAACTCATGCCATCACAGGTTTTCACATTTAACTTCAAGGAATTACTAATACATGGATCCAAATACCTGCTGGAGGGATTCATCCCTTAGTCAGTTTTCCACCACTGCGTGGAAAACACTGCCTGCAGACAGTTATTTGTTAAGGAAAATAACTTCCTCCCTACATAAAGGTTTCGGAAACCTTTCATATGGCAGAAGCCCCACAGAGAAGGGTGTGTAAAGTCAGCCCAGGCTGCAGGGCTGAGATGAGCACCCCAGGCAGAGGATATGGGAGGCAGGGCACACAGCCCACCCACCTCCCTCATGCTACCTCAGGCTAAACCCTTTCAACTCAGCTGGCCCTCAAACTGGCAGGGATGCATCTGCCCCACCGCCATCCAACCCCACAGATGGGAGAAGCAAGGCAGAGCCACAAGCCGCTCCACTCCACGTGTGAGGTGTGGGATCTTCCTGGCCATGCCTGACATGGGACTTCACAGCATGGCTGAGCGGTTTAAGGTTGAACTCCGGAAGGCAGAAAAGGTGTAGCATTAGCTTAAAAGCAGATGACCTTATGTCTGCACAGACTTGAGGAAAACTGCATTTTATCAAGAGCACAGCACGAAGGGATCAGAGCCCAGGGCTGGCAGTGTCCTCACAGCAAGGCACATGCAGTGTTACTCCTTTGCATTCCCCCTGCTCACATCATCTATTTAAACACAGATTCACTGCTGTTCCATGAAAAGCTGCCAGCTCACTGGCTGCCTATGGTTTGCATGGTGCAGTCCCTTACTAACCACTTGTTTTGAGATCTCTGCTGGTGGTGTTTCTTGTTTGATAAATGGCACAAGAACCTGAAACAGTGAGACAGTAAAACAGCTCTACTATATTTTTCTGGGCAAGCACACTGAAGTGCCGAGCCAACATAAGGACACAAGTTACAGGATGCCTCTGCCATAGGATGTGCAAATACCCAGAAGCTCCAGGGCCCTTTGCTAGGCACCTGGAGGGCTTTCCACCACTGCTCCCAACCACACTCCAGGCATGGATCATAGAATCATAGAACAGTTTGTGTTGAAGGGACCTTAAAGATCATCCAGTTCCAACCCCCTGTCAGAAGCAGGGGCACCTCCCACTGGCCTAGGGTGCCCCAAGCCCTGTCCAGCCTGGCCTTTGAGCACTGCCAGGGATGGGGTACCCACAGCTGCTCTGGGCAGCCCATGCCAGCACCTTGCCACGCTCATGGTAAAGAATTTCCTCCTAACATCTAATCTAATCTACCCTCTTTTATTTTAAAACCATTAAAACAATGTACTGTCAATCAGTGGGGCACAGCCTACCCTACCCCAAATCGCTGATAAACACAAGCACAAGGGTACTGGAGAAGCAAGAAACCATAGTGCAGAAACCTTTTTGTACAGACAAACCCAGCTCAGTACCTAAGGGTACTGGCCTTAGCTTAGTACCGGCCATAACCCTGATCTTTTGGTATCCCTGCATGGTGTTATCCAGCCAACGCAGATCACCATTTCAGGCTCTCTGCCACATACTTTAAGTACCAACCCATTCCGTCAATCAGCAGTTTTCCCCCAGCCCCTTGCATGCTTGAACTTGAGCAGAAGACACCTCCAAATGCACGCCCTCCCCTTGCAGACCCCACCACGCCACCACTGAGCAGGAGGCTAGGGCTGCACCTTTCCACAGCACTCAGCAATAGCAGAGGTAAGAAACCAAGCAGTCCTCCTAGATGGAAGTGACCAAGCATAATCCTCCTAACTAGATGAATAAGCTCTTCCACTCATTGCTGAGCTCTGGATCAGGAAAGGTCAGGGATTTATTTGCAGTAGTTATATCCAGAAATAATACCTGATTAAATATTCAAAGTGCCTTTATTCATCCTTAAATTTAACTTTTAGTGAGTATTGTAAAAGCTTGATTTTCCCTCTCACAGAAGCAGCTTCTCTATCTCATTCATTTACCCTATGTTTCAGCTCAGCAACAGCACAGACCAAAGTGGGAGTTGTACCTACTGCTGTCCAGACTTTGCACTTGCTCCATGTGCCCCAGCAGCACAGCCTGAGCTCTGGTTCAGCAGCTTAGACCCCACTTAGTGTCTGCTTGATAGCGGCTGCAGGTCAGGAAGCGAGGAGAAAGGAAGGGGCAACCAATGGTCTTTTGGGGCGGGGGAGAGCAACGCCTTTTGAGTGTGCCCACAGAAAAGGCAGGGTCTGCAGTCCCAGCAGCTTCAGCCAGACCAAGCCTGGTCCCTTACAGCCCCCTCCTTGTCCCTGCTCTCCTCTGCGCCCTGACAGCAGGACTAGTGCAGCAAGGGGGTTCAGCACGATTAACAAAACAAAGCAAAAAAAGAAAAAACCTGCACAATCAAAAATGCCACCAAACCCAAGCCTTCAGCCAGCTGACCTCGATGAGAGCTGCCACTGCAGCAAAGCAGAGGCAGGAATGTGTGTACAGGAGGGACAGGACCCACAGCCTAGGCTCAGATGGATTTAAGTCATTGTGGAGCTGCCTCTTGCTAACAGCAGGGGTCAAGAAACAGAGAGGGAAGGCAGCAGGGAAAAGCGAACTCTGGGAGCTGCCACAGAAAAGCATGGCCAACATGCTTCTCCTCTCTTCACAGCAGGCATCCCTAATTCCCATCCTCTATGTTTAAAACAGCCTCTCAGTCTTAACAGGGAGCGGATTTACAAACTCTTTTATTATTAGAGGCAATTATTCTCCTCTGTTCATGCATTCAAACCTGCTGCAGGGGCAAAGGCTACAGCCCTGCCTCCTGCTATTCCCCTCCCCTGAAGCTCTCATTCCCCAGGGGAAAGACATGAAACAAAGCTCCAGGCCAAGACATGTCACAGGCTCTTCATACAAGAGCAGCATTTCAGTGCACAACTGAGATGCAGTATTCATACTGTAGTATCAAGAGAAATATTGTACATGAGCAAAGGTGATACACACCGCTTGTATTACAGCTGTTGCATACACACATGTACTTATCTGACCTTCATGTAGCATCATATTTCTAGTGCTACTGAGCTGGTCTCATCCTGTTCTATTCTGCCTAGTAGATTATTTCTATTTAATCCATTAATCTATTTAATCCATTCATTTACTTCATGCTGATATGGCATATCAGAGCATCAGTAAGGGGGTAAGACGACTGAATCAGCTCTGTTCAGCCTCAGGCAACCTTGCTGACTCCAGCTGTGTGCATGTCAGTCATGGCGATGCAAGGTCAAAGCAAGCTCTTCTGCACACCCCACCACACGCTGCTTTGCCACGCAATGAAATGCCACGGTAATTACGAATTCTTTCAAAGACTTTATGGAATTAAGAGCCACAGAGAAAGGGAGAAACCAAAAACCAGAGACCAGAGAGAAATGAGTTTTCAAGTCTTACTTGAAGCCTCAAACTACCAGTGAGCTGCCAAGATTGGGAAGTGAAGATTGCTGGGAAAGGCCAGGCCACCCAGACAGGGCAGTCAAGGGACTCAAGGTCTAGGAAAAGCTTATGCAAATAAAGACAGCTTTCGATGAGGTCCTAAACTAATGGGGAATCAAGTGGATACAGAAAAAGGAGAGGGAAATGGTGGGGAGGGGAAGCGAAAGGAGTTCTTCTATGCTCTTCCATGCAATAGGCACAAATGGCCTGGAGGATTTGTTTCCACAGAGCAGGGCAAGTCCTCCTGGTTTGCAAACTAATGCATCTGAATTCAACTGGCTCTAGCCGTGCACTGACACCCACTTACCCCCACCACTCGGCACTGCTTCCTCCCAGCTCCCAAAGAAGATTAAGATAAATCACCTTGTAGGCCAATGGCCATCTGGCTACACAGCAGGATGTAAAACCCAAAAGCTCGGTAAAATTAAATAGATAGTGGCCAAAAGCAGACCTCACTATAGCACTGCAAGTTTCTTTCAGGCTATCATAAGTACAGACAGGAAGCAGAGGTACATAGGTTTTCAGAGTCAGGAATTGCATCCGGACTGCATTCATTTTGTGTCCTTATAGGAAGCTCCTGTAACAAGGACTGCATGGCAAAAAGCCACTCTCTGAATCAATTTTAAGTGTAGCTGGTGAGACAAGCGGTTCACTACAGACATGGTTTTAATGAGAGCTAAAGCAGAGTCAGATGTCTGAACATACCAGTGGCAGTCCCAGTCAGAGGCGTATGTGAAAATAATTGCCACCAGACAGTTTCGAAGCACTGCTATGTAAGCAGCCTTCAGCCAAGGGTCCCAGCACACTCCCCAAATCTGGGGGAGGAGAGTCTACAGAGCAGACAAGGAGGATTGTTCTCATTTTTAAGACAGACCATCAAAATGGTAGAGGTACTAAAAGATAAGAAACTTAGCCAAAGCCTCCTCAGCTGATTAAACGCCAGTGTCGTACTCATCTGGTGAAAACGCACAGGGAGAAACTTGGCATTTGGTGTCTTTGTCAGTCTTACTACGCTTTGGCAAACACTGAGCTGCTTCGGAGAGGGAGGACCGATGCACGGGTTGCAGTCATTACCAGCATAAGAAACAAACAACTTTCCAAAGCAGCACAGGCATCCCGGGGCCAGGCTAGGAACCGACATGGGAGGCAACTGTGGGAGCTGCCACCAACCAGTGGACATACTGGCTTTCTCAAAGCCACCAGCCTCCAGCACCCTGAGCGTGGGCATCCAGCTAGGGATCAGCCTAGGGGCTGCAGCACGTCCTGCCAGGCTGCACCACGGGGCTGCAGCCCACCCTCCAGGCTGAGCATCACCCCATCAGCCCAGTGCCCGATAGAATGAGATGCTCCCCTCCAACACGTATACCCATCTCGGATTAAGCCCAGGAAAATAATCTGTCTGTATGCCAGCAGCGGTCACCACAGGCAGCCCTATGCTGCCTGCAGGCCAGCCTGGTCCTGCCCACACCCCTGGCTAATGTGGGCCCTTGATGAGGCTGTGCACAACTAACCACAGGCAGCATCCGGGGCTCAGGGGACACAAACAGCCTGGCAGTGAAGAGCCCAGGTGCAGCACCATCGCCCAGACAGCTCACACCTCAGGAAACCCCGAAGAGGCATTTAGGACCCCTGACCTGGGATCCATTGCAAGCTTGGCAGCTAAAGACCAGGATTAGACAATACAAATAACCCTGGGAAAGTCATGGACACACTTGACTTGAGCTCTTACCATCTTTAAAGAACCACCATTACTTTTCAGGATGATGCAGTGTAAGGCACATCCCTGTGAAGATTTCTGGCTTACAGCATGTAAGATGGCAAAGTCATGGTTTGACAAGTGCTTCTTTCTGAAGCTGTCATTACTTCACCAATCCTGCCTCTCACCCCCATCCCTAAGGTTTTCCCTGGTTTTGCATTACCCCTCACCAAAGTTCAGAAGACTGTTATTTTAACATGTTTCTTGAGCCAAATCACCACACACTCTGCTGGCAGAGACAGAGGTTGTGTGCATGGAACATGCAGAGCAGTGACAGTTCATGGCCAGGGTAGGACAGAGTTGAGCAAGTACTGTTCTCTGTGCCTCAAAAAACCCCTCATTTTGCCCCTCTGTAAAATGGAGAAAAGACAGAGCTGTTCTACACAGACTTCATACCCAGCTGGGGCATTAGCCATACCATCCTTCACGAGCATAAGGCACAGCAATTTAACTGCGAGGAAGTTAACACCTATGGGATGAGATGGATGCACAGTTGATGATGAGGACAAACAGGGAAGGGAGAAGCCACAACGGAGAGAGCAGACAGGAGGAAGAGACTGTTTTGTGCAAGGGCTGAAAATGGGTGTGAGGAACATCATGTGCAAATTATACCTATTATTGTGAGAAAAATACTTCTACTCAAGATTAAAATGCCCTATCTGAGGCAGCATAAAAATGAACGATTTATTAACCATCAACCTGGGCTGGGCTCCTGTGGATCAATGACTTTGGGGGAAGGAGGGAAGGGATCAGAGTTTTGAGTATTGCAATTATGGCAATTCAAACCTACTGGAAAATGGCTCAATTAAGGGTTTTGAAACAGAGCCAGGACCAGGTGCAACTGCTCCTCTAGCAAGAAAAACAAGTGCTTTCTTGACTCAAGTCTTTGATTGCCTGAACTACAATAAAACCAGCTTTTATATTTTTAGGGGCTCTTGTTGACAATCCTGATTAGGCAGGACATCCTTACTCTTTATATTTTTTACTCCAGTTTCCCTTTGGAAAAGGCATGTTCATCCTTCACGTCCTGGTCCAGAAAGGAGAGCTGGTTGGCCCAAGATGCCACCTGCACTCGTTGGCTCTGACAAGCAAAAGGAGCCAGCCCAGGGGCATGCCAGCAACCCCTGCACCACTGCTGCAGTCTGGGGACACCTGGGTGCAGGGCGGGCAGGAGGGGATGCACCCTGAAATGTTGAGAGAACTTCTTGGCATTGCTCTCCACGACCCCAAGTCCCACCACCAAGTTTCTGCACCAGCTCCCTGCTGGGTGCCAGATACAGCTCCTCCCTGGGGCCACCCTGCGGTCCCCAGGCCAAGCTCTGTCACCCCACACCCCTGGCCCAGGGGAGCACACTTCAGCCCAGTGTCCCCAGCACCGGCGGCTCAGCATCTCCTGCTAACCCACCAAAGTCTGCGCACCACACAGCACTGCCACCTTCTCGGGGTCTGGCTTGGTAAGAAATACTTACTGCCTTCACTTTGGTTGTCCTTGTTCGAGTTGTAGACCTGGAAAACACAAGAGGAAAGTCTTATGAAGATACTGGCTCCACCTGGGAAGGGACTGCTGACACATCTGGTGTCACCCTGACTGGTCTCTGCTGTCAGGAGGACCTGCCTCGACCTCCCCCAGCAGCAAGGTCCCCAAAGACCACCACAGCCTTCTGCATTCCAAATGCCAGGCTGCCACAGCTTTGGAGTTGTATTAAAATAACAACTAGCACAGTTCTTAAAATGAGAGAATGCAAACGGGATGGACTAGGTGAAAACAGAAGCTAAAGGGGCTTTTAAACAGGACGAAGGTGAGGTCAGACTAGATGACCTAATTTAAAGGTTCCTTCCAACCCAAACTGTTCTATGGTTCCTTGCCTCTATGCTCTTTTCAAAGACGCCCATAAAGAATATAAACTTAGAGCAAAGCAGACAATTCCCTTTACATCTTACAGGCATTGCAGTAACATCTGGTAGGTGCAACTCAGGCAAGGAGTACAAAGCCACCCTCACTCACAAGTACTTACAGACTGAATAAATGAGTTGGGGGAAGAGTAAGAGCGCAAAAGAAATGTCAATTTAGAGAGGACTCGAAATGCAGAAGAATGAGGCAATGTATGCAGCACTGCCCGTGACACAGCCACCCTCTGAGTCAACACCGGGGCTTCACCACAAGACTCTCCTGTCTTCAAATACTGGTGCTCTTCCTCCTGTCCTGATCATTACTACAGCTTGGTTACTTTAGATTAATGTTCCACTGGATACAATAAAGAGGGAGAAAACAATGGTAGAAGGTTTCAATCACAGTTTGAGGATGATTTGAAAGCCTAGCATTATTAAAACTGCAGCTGTAAGAAGATCAGCCTTCGGACAGGTTGTATTTCTCTAGCTCAACTGAGTAAAATGTTTTAAAATAATCCTTCATCAAGCCAGAGCCCCAACAGAAACACACACACCAGCACTCCATCAGTATCAGAAGCTGGAGCTGAGTGTGGCGGCATCCATTAAAACAGGGGAAAAAAGGCTTGTGTAGGCTGCTAAACAAAGCCAGCGGTGTGCACACCCTTCCTCTGCTGGAAACAAAGCTGGGAGCCCCCTTCCACAGGGAACTGATTTAATCACATGCTACCTCCAGAAATAGCAAGCGGCAAAGGGAAGTTTCCAAGGGCGATGTTGATAGCAACACACAAGGCAGCAACAGCAGACACATCCAAGGGGAGTGGGGAGGAGAGGCTCTGACCTGCAATCAAGCAGGCAAGTGTTTCTCGATCTTTCCCACCACAGGCTCCCAGTTAATGACATTAACACTAAGGGCAGAGATTTAGAAGCTGCCCTTGGGCGCAAGGGCCTGTGTGCTTCCAGTGGGATCCCTGCTGTCGGGATTTTCCCCTAGAGCTCCAGCAGAAGCTGACAGTATAATGTTCTCAAAGAATGGGTGCCAGCTGCAGCCAGGCATGCACACTGCTGACCACAGCAGACCTTGCCACCGCATTCACCCTGGGAGCTCCAACACCAGCTCAATATCCCCATTACCCAAATTGCCCCACCCCAAAAAGGCTATGTGTCACATAGCACATCACTGTTAGGCCACCTAAACAGATGCCTTTCTTGGAGGTCATCAAAACACACACTATACAGGCTATTCCTGTGTTCTCCTGGCCTATCGGCCATGGTGCCAGCCTTGGAGAGCCACTGAACTGCAGCTCCAAGGGCATCTCTGTGGTAGCAAAGCAGACGTGAGCAGCTCTCACCCAGCACGCTAGCTGCACGTGCCAGCTGGGGCAGTGAGTTGAATGAGGGAACTTAGTCAGCATTAAAGAATGAAATAACCTTGTTCATTTGTCTCCTGGTTTACTTTAATGGAGGGAGACCTTTCCCTCGATGCCACGCACCACAAGACCACAGCAGTGCTGGTACCAGCCAGGTGGCAGAGGGATAGCTTGCATCAGCTCTGCCCCCCAGGACACATTCAGGGAATCACAGATGTAACAGTGTACCCCAAAACTGGGGGTTTGGACAGAGACTCACCCCTCCACACTAACTCCCACTCTTCCCGAAACACTTCCCAAGGAGCAACCTCCCTCTCCCCCTCTTAGGGCATCTAGCTATGCAATGCAAGTCCAAGTAGAGATTTTTGTTTGCAGGATAAAATCTATCAACCCACATCTGGAAACTGAGGAATGATTCAGCAGCAAAACCAGCTGTAGTCAGCAAGCAAATTTTCATTCAGGAACAGTGTTTATATCAAGAAAATAAAAGAAGTGAAAAGAGGAAAGGAAACCAACAGCAGGCTCCTCTGCCACTGGTGCTGCCTAGTAGCCCCAGCTATGCAGTCAACCTTCCCTAAAGAAGTTTTTCCTCACCAACTTCAGTACCTCCGTTGAGGACCCATTGTGGGGACCAGGGACACACCTTCAGATAACTCTTATTCAAAGGCTTGCACACGCATGGCCCTACCTCAGGATCCCACGCAGACTTCCCACCCTGTACTCTGTCCTGGTTCACCCCAGACGTACAGACTAACACAATACACAATACAAGGGTGACTTGGCTCCTACAGCCTCGATCTCCAGTTACAACTGGGTTACCACCCCAGGGGCCCACCCCATCAGCACCCTGCTTTGCCCTGGGCTGCGGTCCCAGCCCAGCTGCTGCCCTTGCTGAGCACACCCCAGATCCTGTCCTTGGGACATGAAAGTATTTTCCATTCTTATGGGTCAGCCCAGGTTTCAGCCACTTGCTCTGGCACCTGATGTGCTTCCTGGTACAGATCTGCTATCCTTCTCCCAAGGGTTTTCTCTGTTCCCTGGGCCTAAAGGACCAGTCACGGAGCTCAAGTTATAGTGTGCAGCACTCACCTACAGGAAAAAAACGCATCTGCCTGCACATTCATTCTTTCAGTTTGGTTACATTCAACAGTACAGAGATTGTTAATCATCAGAGACTGTTCTTTAAAAGAGAGGAAAAGGACAGACAAGGAAAAACAATGTGCTTATGCCATTAATTGTGAAGTAGGCACACAGTGAAAAGGAAATTTCATGCAGAGGTCAACTATGCAACCATAAAACAAGGAGATACTGTCATCCTGCATCCATCTTATTAAGGACAAACCTTTTATCCATTGTCAGTGTGTTAATCCATTAACACCACTCTACAACATCAGGGTTTTAACCAAGCTCCAATTCTGTAATATAATTTCCTTTTCCAAGAAAAACATTACTTCTAAAAAGGAATTATTTTCCTATACTGCCTCAAGCCTTTTGAAGGGTGAGATATTTTTAGGGTAAGAGAAAGTTTCCAGGTTTGAAGGAAGGTCTACTGTATAAGAGGGCCAAGAGCAAAGCTCCTCCAGTGACCTAAGGGCCATCATCTGCCCCACTGTCAGAAATGTGCCCTATGGGGAGCCAGACTGGACTGGCCCAGCCCACACAGACCCCTCGGGCTCTTGTCATGGCTAAGGACGTTCCTGTCCAGCCTGGCTTTACAGGTATTAATATTCCACTTTTTCCAAAATAGCTTTGATAATATGCAAGGCTTAACACTCAAGGACACATTTTGAGATTAAGCCTCATATGCAAGTCAGTCAGCCAATGAACAAACCTTCCTCCCTGTGAAAGGGTGCTGAATTTTAAAGAGGTTCTTACTATTCTTTATACCCAAGTCTCCATTGATTACTGATAAAAAGTTACAGATTGTTCAGACAGGAACATGCTTCCTCTGCACTGTCCTCCCTGTAACTCCACCACACTGTTACACTGTCAATTCATCTTCACAGCACTACAGAAAATTATAAATCCAATTACTTCTACAAGGGATGGAGGCAATGGAGGCCCTAGGCTCCCTGGCACTCCCCATGCACAGCGTGCTCTCCAAGCTGTCTGATCCTGGTGACTGCAACCCAGTCCAGAACAAAAAAACTCAGCATATAGAAAAACTCAGCACAGCTGAAAAGACCTCCAGTAATCCACAGAGCTACTGGGTTGCTGGACCTGTGTTGAGACAACAAAGATCTCTGAAGCTCTCTGTACAGAACTGCTCTTCTAGCAGAAGCTGTGAAGCCACCCCTGACCCTCCAAGTCTTCCTGGCAGCCCAAGCCTACTGCTGCTCATGGTCCTTGGGCAGAACCACTGGTCTGTGGATGCAGCCAGCGTGGTGACCATGGCTGTTTCTCCTCCTCTGTGCTCAAATCCAGCGTAGGCAACCATCCCAACTACCTGCCAACCTTTGCAGAGCCTTTGGCTGGAAGAGTCTTCCTCAGGTTCAGGGCTGCCCACCCGTGCTGGCTGCACAGCAGCACAGCTGCTCTGCCAGGGCACAGGACCAAAGGGACCATGAGCCTGTGGAGAGGGAAACACCTCACTTTGTTGTGTTAAGGAACCAAACCAGTTGTGAAACAGTTGCAGTATCTCCTTAGCAATGCCCTCTGAGCTACCTCAGGCATGTAGACGGGCATTGTCAGGGGCTGCACAGGACACAGGGGAATGGCATGTCTGGGGTGGACCCACAGCTGTAGCTACATCTGTCCCAGGAGAGATGGACACCAGGCTGGGAGCACACAACCTTCAGAAACCTCTTCTAAAACTCTCCTCCAAACAACTGCCAAGTGCCAGATTTGAAGAGAGAGGCAGATATATTTTTCCCTCTCCCCAGATCCTCTCTCCTGCACATCTGTGCACAATTGCTGCACTAAGGTTTGCTGCAGGATGCTGTGCAGGTGAGCACTGGGTGCTGGGGCTCAGCATGAGATGCAGCACCAAAGCATGGGGCTCTGAAGCTTGTGCCAGCCCCGTGCAAAGGGCCAGCGTGGCTACACCTTGCAGGGTGACAGCATTTAACTGACAGCACATGTAAGGTTTGCTGAGAACAGGAAGGGGAGAGGCAGGTAGCTTGGCAGACATGCAAATCCCCCAGCACAGAGCCAGATGATAAAATACCATAAAACACATATATTTTTATACACACACCCACACCCCATTTTCCTGTTGTTAACATACAACCTAAACCCAGGAAGCTTCTCAAAGTAAAAGCTTTTTTCACTTTTCAGTATTAGTCACTGACAAAGGGTAGGAAATTTGAAAGAAGAAATTATTTGCTGAGAAGTGAAGGGCCTGTGTCCCACACACCACATGTGGGAACAGGCTCAGTTATAAAACTCACAAAACTGGGGCTAGTGATTAACTTGGAGACAAATCCCTACTACCCTGCAGCACTGCAATTGTTTTAACACCATGCTCTCACTAATTATTCCCATTTGAATGTATCTTCTGAGCCAAAATATCTTCACTAGGAAGTTTCAGAAGTGATGTGTAAAGAATATATATATATATATATATATAAATGTACTACTAAATTTGCAGACCTTGACGCCTTGAATTTTGTTTTCTAAATTCATACTGTAGATGCTCAAGTATCATGCACAAAACCAGTTAGTATCTTTTTTTAGTGGAAGCTACTGCTGTTTGATTTCTGTGGAATCACTGGTGTTTGGAGGCTTAAACAAGGCCTTTACAACCTATTATTGAAAGTTCTGAGATTCATCTGTAAGCAATCCAGAAGCATAAATTTTATAAGAGCACAACAGAAATTGCAATTCATTATTATTTTGACACTTGCATTATGCTCAGTTATTAACTCAAACACAGAATCATCAAATGGTTTGGTCGGAAGGGACCTTAAATATCATCCAGTTCGACCCCTTGCCGTGGGCAGGGACACCTTCCACTGGCCCAGGCTGCTCAGAGTTCTGTCTAGCCTGGCCTTGGGCACTGCCAGGGACAGGGCACCCACAGCTGCCCTGGGCAGCCTAGGCCAGCACCTCACCACCTTCAATGTTTAAGATAATTTATCAAAGAACAAGTTCTTCCTGGTGAAATATCTCACTAAATAGACACTGAGTTCTGCAGATGAAATGGCTTTATAGAGATGATTAAGAGGCCTGTGATGTCCAAGCATGTGCTAGCTAGAACAGAGTACCCAGGAAACAATGCCAAGCCACCGTGCTCCCTCACTGTCAGCAGGACGAGCCGGAGGGTGACATCCTCACTTACATCCTACCTGCAACCACAGCTGACTGCTTTCTCAACTCATGTCTCCAGCACCACGTGGACCAAAGTACAGGCAGAAGTAGTAATGCAGGCTGCTGTACTCCAGTTCCCCCCTCAAACTTCAGTTCTGTCATTACTACGTATAAACACCTATGCTGGAGCTGTGGTTAATATAAACATAAACTGTGGGTTTTCATAATCAAAAATCCAATAGCCACCATCCATAGCATAAAATACTTCTACAGCCACCATTCACAGCCTGATGCCATCTTCTGCTTGCACACAGATAAACTAAGAAGAATCCATCAGTTTTCCAACCTGTTTCTAAGTAAGTTGCACCCATGAGCTTGCGAAGAGAAAACAGGCGCATGCGGGTTGTCTGGGATGAAACTGGACTGGGGGAAAAGAAAAGGAAGTAGCTGGGGTTTGGAGGAGGAACTAAAAGATGACAAGTAATTTTATGTTTATACTTCCTCATTTCAGGGTTCACACGGGCTGCCCATGATGTCTACTAACCTCCACAATAAATTAACTGTGCTTTTATATGGCAATTGTATGCACGCACACATCCTTTATATGAATACACTACATTTCACACACAAAGCAGTTTTTTATTTAAAATTCAAAATGGCCCAACCTAAGCTGTATCCTTTGGAGGTTGCACAGTGTTCAGCACAGCTCCCAAAATCTTTCAGGTTCCAACATTGGCATGAAATTCTGCCCAAATGGCTAAAATCTAGAGGAAAGAATTGTCTGGCTTCTCAGAGGTGGGAGGTGGTGGTGATTTATAGAAAGCCCTAAGCAACAACAGGGCCAGCAGTCCTGTTTGCAGCCACAGACAGAGGGATCTCTGACAAGGAACACACCATTTCACCTAGTCCATGCCTCGGCATGGAAGATTACACCTTCCACTCTTTTTACTAGTGCTAGGACCTACCCTTCAACCCAGAGCTTTCCATTTAGACTAAAACTACTGTCAAAATGGGCCAGTCCTGCCAGATTTCCTTGGTCTCCCTGGAGGAAAGCAATGTTTTTAAAGCCCTGAGCAATAGGAGGAAATGCTGCAGTGTTATGCAATTTCCGTGTGATTCATATCCAGAAATCCTCAAAACGACCATGAACGAGTTTTTCAACCTTCAGCTCAGAAGATGCACAAGCCAAAAGAGTATAAATAGAAATCATTATATTCCTTCAGAACTGGTAGTCCAAATGGCTTGCCAGTCACCCAAGGACAGGTTGTGAAGACACAGGCAGGAGGAGCACAGACATTTTACATGGGTGTTTTGCAACCTTTTTATAAACAAAAAGGGAAAACGGGCAAAAACCAGCACACGGACTGGAGTCCAGTCACTGAGATTGACTCAGATGGTGGTAGGCTGGGTGGTGTCTCCAGCACCCTGAACACCCTGAAGCTGCAAAGCAGCTGCTACACAAGGGCTTGTTCAGCCCAGCAGTGGAAACCGGATGCTGGGGCTCTTACACATCCCTTTTCCTACCCGTTCAGTTGCCCTACATGAGAGGAAGAACAGAAGATCCACTTGGAACAAGTCTTTTCTCTTAATGTCTTTTTCACTTGGACACCAATGATGCACCTGATGTCTTTCCTGCAGCCCAGATCCTAAAGACCTCATCCCCTTCAGAGCACAACAGAAACTGAAACACATGAAGATCAGTCCTGGAGAATTTGTTTCCAGTCTTACACAAGGAGCTGGAAGCCTAAGAAGCAGCAACCATTAAAGAAAAGGTTTATGAAAACTATTCTGCAATGCCTGTACAAAATCCCTTCAGGATGATATTGTGGAGTGCTCAGATGCTCTTAGGAGAATGCCAGAGAAGACTAACTCTTGCGTTCATTTAAAGCTTTGGCAGCACACAAAAATCCCCTCTGATGAACTGCAGCAAAGGTGCTGCAAGTGGCAACAAACAGATTTTGCGTGGAGATCTTGGGTAACTCAAAGTGGTTTCAAGAGAGCAAAACTTCAATGAATTACTGAGCACAGTCAGTTTAAATGATAATAAGGCATTATTTTGTTTCTACTGTTTTTACCACCAAATACTCTATTATTTCCACAGCAATTTAAGAGAAAAAGGAAGTGAAAGAATAGCATTTTCAAGCTTAATTTTAGCAAATACGGGTGGCACGTTTTCTCTGACTGTGAAGACTGAGTTACCTCTTCACTTCCTCAGACTGCTGTCAGATGCAAGCACTTTCAGGGACTTCTGAGAAAGGCCAGTCTGTGAATTACCCGTGTCTTCTGGCCAGGCACATTAGTGCTCACTTTCCTTTTCACATGGCTATGGCTGCATTTCTGTCTTTTCCATGTTACTGCCAAAACTGGCCTTCATGAAGACAGGCAGCCTACAGTCCTCCTACCTCCCCCTTGTTCAGTCACACAGACCATGAGCACCTTTCCCTGGGGAGTGACATCAGAGAAGTTGGCTCCTTGGCTTTGCTTTCCCATGCCGTGGGAGGACAGAGAGAAGGTGATGCCCTGCAGATGGATGGCAGCTCGCCCTGGGGAGCCCCAGAAGTTGCTCTGAAAACCTGACACTCCCCAGGCGAGTGTTTCCATTGCCAGGAACACTTTGTACATCATTTTGCTGCTCTTGCTGTCCCAGTGATGCTTCTGCTCTGCCATTTCACTTGCCCCTGTACAGGCAGGCAGGGCCACCGGCAGGTATCAGCACCACAAAGCACTCCAAATGTCCCACGCCCTTGTGCCTGCCTGTCCATGGGAGGTTGTGGTGCCCTTGCTCAGTGCCATGAGCAGCAGCATGATGTGGTGGTTTCACAGCTGTCCTCAGTTTATCTAACACCATCCTGCAGCTGAAGGGAACCATCTCACCCTCCACACACTCACAGCCATGCTCTCCCACCACTGCTAGCAAAGACAGAGGCAGCACTGGCAGAGCTGCACAGGGAGTCCAATCCAGCTGAAAATTAACCCAGCAAGCCAGTTATTAATATTATTATTACTTGACAGTGTGCAGCCAGATCAGGTTCATAGTGTGGGCATGCAAAGACTTGGTCCAGCACCAGAGAAAGAGAGAATGAACAGCCAAGGACAGAGAGGTGGGTAGGCTCCCCACTTCCCACAGCTGCCCAGACATGGATTGAACTGTGTATGGAAGCACACACTGAGCCAGCCCTGACCCCTGGAGATTGAGAGTACCTCTCCAGCACTGCTGTTGTACCCAAAACCTGCCTACTGATGCCCAGAGCTTACATGATTAGATGCAACACCATGACAGCCCTAAAAGGCAGGGACTATTTGCTTGGGTGCAGGCTCCCAGCAGGCTGCTCAGCCCCATCTCTGCAGAGAGCCATACCCCGTGGCATGCACAGGAATGGCCAGAGCCTCTGGCGACCTGGTGCTCCTTTCACAACATGGTGTAGACACGCCTGGGGAGGGGAGAGCACCACATACCTGCACCCTGCAGCAACAGGGAAGGGGGAAAGAGGAGGGAAGGAGCAAAGGAAGAAAAAGGAAAGAGCAAGATCGGCACAGGTCCATACCACACCAGGCAGGATCCTCTACACCTGACACCCAAGCAAGCTTGGCACACCATTACAGAGCTGCTATGTTGGGATCCCAGCAAAGCACAGAGCAAGAAAGCTCATGTAGAAAAGAGCGTACTTCCTTGTTAAAAGCAGGACACCTGGCAAACTTGATGAAATCAGCCCTTGTTTCTGGCTCTGCCTTATCAAAGCTGTTCTATTTTTGTCCGAGAGCCAGGTTTTCATACTACAAGCAGGATTTTCGGAGCTAGACTACACTGTGTTGTGGCCAGAAATAACCTTCCTTGCTCTCTGAGCCAAAACGATACAGATACAAGTAAGACTGTTCCCAGCCCACATCCCTGCAAACCTCCCTGTGGGGGGCGGGGAATTAAAAATAGGCCGTGCTTCCCCAGTGAAAGACTTGGCAGGGCAGCAGAAACCCACTGTGAAATGCTGGTTTATGTCATTCAAACAAGGGCTGTTCATTTGGAAGAGGGTGGCCCAGGGTCCCTGGCAGCAAGCTCCTTCCTTCCTTCCTTCCCAACCTACTGTTCAGTGCTGAACTAATGCATAGCAGTCTGAGCCACGCCCCCTACCTCGCTTCCCTCTTTCTCTCTCCCTCTCCTTCCCTCCAGCATAAATTTCAGCTCAGAACTTGCAACAATGCCTGAGCCTGATTAAAAGAAAAGAAAATACCAAAAATGAAGCATCTGGGGGCTTGAATCCTCTACACAGGTCTTGCCCTTCTGTCTCTCCAAGCTGAACTAAATGATGGTTCTAATTAAAAACAAGCCCATGTTTTATTACAAGTGCAGGCATTCCCAAGAGCCTCCAAAGCCGAAGCCAACCGGGATACCTGCCAACCATCTGGACTGCTTAGCTCAGCGCAGTTATATAACCTGCTGTGTTTGTCACCCAAGGAAAAAATTACCTTGGTCAAACTATCCACCTACCATGTCTAAATGTTAAAAGGAAATCAAGCAGCAGACACTTTGCGGGGTAGGCAGAAGCGACAGGGAACCAACCATGTCAGATATACAGAAGTCTCTAGAATAATGTAACTAAAGGTCAACTGCTTTAGAAAAATACATTTCTGGAATAACTAAAGCACTTAAAGTTTCACAGAGCAGCATTTTTGAGCAAGTCCTGCAGAGCAGATACGGCCAGATCAAGTGACTGATGAAAAGTGAAACTTCTACTAGTTTAACAGCTTTCCCTAAGTTTCCTAGGGTGCTTGAGCAACAACTTGCACATCCTGCTCTGCCAACTATCTGCACTGGAGTCCAGCCAGCTTCTCACTCTCCCTCTCTCCTGCAAGCACACACGCCCTTCCTCCTTTCAACATTTACTGACGAACAAGGAGTCTGAACACATCAAAACCAACCTAATTTTAAATGACAGTGTCATCTTTATTTTTAAAATAACTGTAATACAGACATGCCTTGCATTCCTCGTCTGTGAAAAGAAGTTTTGCACTGCCTAGTTGTTCTGAACAATGGCTGGTGGTTTAATGCCAAGACTGTGACATCTTCGAGGCAAGACCAGTTTTAATCCTCAGTTTGCACAGCCGCTCGTGAGGGACGAGCAGCGCAGACCATTGCAAGGACCTCAAAGCTCTGGGAAAGTCAGCAGAAAGGGGACCACAATCCCACTGGCACCAATCCTGCCCTTCACCCCCAGAGACCTGTGCAAGCCCAGGGCAGCTGCAGAGGGGGTTCCTTGGAGCAGTCCTGGGATGTAGCACAGGGCTCATTAGTGCCCCTTTGCCTCCCTGGTGCTGGGAGCCAGCCTGACAGAGATTTAAATGTTCTCAGTGCCCTCTTCAAAACTGCAGCAGGACATTTACCGCTTCCCAGACATGACCTGAAATTCCACAATGCTAATAACCTCCCTGGGAAACTATGCACCCCCAGCATGTACACAGCACCATGAGCACGCTCAGCACTCATGAGTAGCATTTCTACCACATGGCATCCAACAAATGCTGGCTGAGAGGCAGCACGGGGCATGGCCACCAGGCACACTGCTGCAGCCTGAGCCCAGCGCAGAAGCTGCCTTTCCTGACAGTGCCATGCCCACAGCCTGCCTGCTCCAGCCAGAGCCCAGCCCAGCTCCCCAGCTCCACAAGGGCACAGCGCTGCAGAGGGTCTGCCAAGAACAGCAAACCGAGAGTGGCACAGGACAGATACCAGAAGTACAGAAATAAGATTATTAAAATGGAGTTTCAAAGGTCAGACTTTCTTCTGAGGCTGCAGCTAGGACAAGGAAAAAGCCTGGGTCAAGAACTGCGATGGGTCTGTAGCAGGACAGTAAATCACTACTTAAAATGAAATGCAAGGACCAGTAAAGGAAGAAATAAAGAGGAAAAGCTAGTTTTGCAACTGATTGTACAATGAACAATTTAATTTTTAAAGTAGAACACAATACTCTAATAGTCTATTCAAATTCGCAGAGAAGTTTGTTCTACTAACATGGAGCTATTCTCCAAACTTCTACATGTTTCTTGAATTGCCTGCTGAAATAATTCTAAACAGAGGTGATAGAAGAGCAGAGAGAAAAGGAAAGCAAACACACTGTCTTTGGTCTTTCGTTTCAATCGAGTGCTTTGTGCTTCCCTGTAGAGGCTGCCAGCACAGCTGGACACATGCAGCCAAAGGGTGGACAGCTAGGTTCACAGTAAAGCACTCTCAAGGAATTTCTTGATGCAACCACTCTGCAACCTTTTCTTAAACTAGTTCACCTGTCCAGACTTATAATCAAGTTGCCGCATGTCAGCTGATCTATCCTGTTCCCACACACACTGCACTCGTTGCCAGCAAACTGCAATTCAAGTTCGATTAGCCATCTTTCCCCAGGGACTCTGCAAACTCAAATCACCTCTCACCACCATGCTTACTTCCTGGCCTGAACTAAAGTGAAAGAAAAGCACATGCTGCAGCAGAGTCAGTGGGTGTCCCATGCAGAAGACGTGCGTTGTATGACGTCCCATGGATCAGTGACCAGACCTGCACTCCAGCCCCAAGCCTGTACTCCTCTGCAAGTTTGCTTCAGTGGATATCAGCAGCAAGACAATACCAGAGGAGACAGGCAGCTGCCAGTGCTTCCCCCACAGAACCAAGATCTTCCCCCAAAGGGACAGCGAAACCCAACTCACCTCTTGGGACCAACCATCCTAGCCTCCAACTAAAGCCCAACTTTCGTAGCAAATTTGTGCAGCACAGACCTCAGCAAAGAGTGCTATGGCAAAGCTGGCTACAGCAAAGAATGTATTAAAGAAATTGTGAGGCATTCATGCACAAGAGATGAAAACCAGAGACAGGAGCCACTGCTCTGCTCCTGGAAGTCCTCAACAAGAGAGCTAGAAGAAAGAGGTTGCAAACTTTCCAAAAGTGGGGAGGATAGCACTTTTAGCTGTGTAGAAGCAGTCCAGAGGGCTCTTTTCCCATTTTAGGATGATCTAGAATGCTTTTCTCAGTCTTTTCCTCATTATGACCCAAATAGCTTCTTAAGCAAAGGACAGAAAACTGTCAGCCTGAAGCAGCAGTGATTCTGGCTGGGTAAGTTATCAGCCACTGAAGCAGCATTTGCTGGAACCATGAATAAAAGCCTGAAGTCAAGGCTTAGGACCTCACTGGCTTAAATGCTTTGGAAACAAAACAAAAGCTTCTAAACTCAATGTAAAGTTACTATTATTTTAGGCTTAAAATAGGTTATGCAACAGGGGAGGGAGAAGAAGGGAACAGTGGTAAGAGCATGCAATACAAAAACTAACACTGAACATGACAAATTATCATTCGATCTGAAAAGCTCAGGCTGATTCTCTGAGGATCCTCTTCTGCAACCTTGTCCCCAAAAAGGACACAGAACTTTTCTGGGCAAAACTCTTGAACTGTGGGAAGCAAAAAAGCCAAGCAGGGGCTCCACTGGGTCAGGTTTTGCCACCAAGCCGGCAGTGGGACTCACCATCACTGCAGCACATGTGATGTGCCTCCACTGAGGCAGAGGTGCTGCTCTCAGAGGTAGGTCAGATGCTCGCAGGCAGTGAGAGCACAGGCAAGCCTGCAGCTTCAGTTCAGGGAGAGTTCACTAGGTCATCTGGGTCGGGGAGAAGATTAGAGGCAAAGAGAAAAAGCAAACAGTAGAAACTTAGACACTGAGAGGGGGCAGAGCAGGGAAAAATCCATTTTGTTCAGCAGAGAGAGACAGGGAGATGGAGAAGCAGCAACTGGAATGAGTCATGTCATGGAAAACAGAACTGAAAGAAAGAATTTGCCGTAAGCAAACAAACCCAGACAGGACGAAGCCCATGAAAAAACTGCACGACAAAGCATACACAAATAACCATCTTTCTCTGGAAAGCCCATAGAAACACACATCTGTGGGATCAAGCGGGTAAAAAGATCAGTGTGGAAAAGGCTGTGAAGGAAACAAGCTGAAGAGACAGGCATGGACAAAACCCTGGAGAGCACCAGAAGAGCAAACGTGATGACTACTCTGCCATCTCACCCACAGATTCTCCCTTGCAAAGAGAAAACAGCCAAAGACCACCATCTGTAGTCAAAGATATTATGGGTGAAAGTTTTTCTGCTATCTCTAATAATGCACTTTTCTCTGTGACTACCACCTTACAGCCAGTACCCGCAGAACAGAGTGCTGCTGACACTGTCAGTAACCAAAGTGGCTGGTCCTCAAGCCCTGCCCAATGCTGGTGCAGCAGCAGTCGTAAACACCACATCCTAAGCACAAATCACTGGTCCCCATCTCCATCAAAGAGGGTTTTTCAAGCTCTGCTGGGAACACTTAGCTACAGAGGTAATGGGTGCAGTACCAAAACGAATATAGAAGAAAATGACCTCTGAGGAGTCGGTCGGAAACGAAAGGAATTAAAGCGATAAAGCACATCTGCAGCTTCCAGCACGTTCCAGCACAATGTGGGGAGGTTGGGAAGGCGTGTAGTTGGTGCTCAGCTGTCCCCCTGTAGTGGCACAGGTGCTGGGACTGAAGTCCTTCAAGTTAATTTGTTTTCTGAATGAGCCAAAATGACAGGAATGCTGAGGTTGAAAGCACTGGATTGAGTTCAAAAGACATCATTTCCACTGGGAAATTAATCTCTCACCATTTTGTATAATTAGACAAGTAAAATGAAAAACAATTTCAGAAAGAATTCCCAGAAGCAATATCTGAGGAGGAGGCGGGAGGCGAGGGTGCTGCGTGTTGGACAGGAATGCAAGGCTGAGCTTTGCTACAAAATCACACCACCACATTTCCAGAGCAGCAATGTCGAACAGGCCCCAGCACCACCGAACAGCTGGACCATGACTGCAGGGCTGGGACCAGGACCACGGCAGCAGGAGCCTCAGAGGTGTTTCTGGCATGCTGCACTGGTGGCTGTCATCCCACCACCGTTGGCCTCAGCGCTGCATGGTCCATGTGGAGGAACAGCTGGAGACCCTGAAGGAGAATGCCGCAGGGAGGCTCCTGCCCTGCAGCCACCAGGCCGGTGGTGAGGTGGGGGAGCTGCTGACCAGCAGCCATGCTACCAAGCCCCTGCTGCCTTGCTTCTGTTCCTTTTATCAAACCAAACCAACACCCACCGTGGGCCAGATCTGAGGAGGGTGTAGACCCCACAGCAAAGCACCCAGGCATCTGACGAAAGGACCCCAGGAAGGACATGCCAGACCCAAAGTGGAGCGGCAGGAGATGGTGGCATGGTCACCATGGAAACGCCCAGCCTCAGGGAGAGGCAAGGAATGGGGAAGGACCCCTACAGCTGGGGAGGGACAAGCTGACAGACTTTGTAAGTTTTGAAGGTCTGCACTCACCTTCCCCCAGTTTACCACGATTAAACACTGCCTTCCCCTAAAATTATCAGTTGTTCGTCTTCGGACAGCAGGAGAAGGAAGACAGAGGAACACAGGAGGGAAGCGGCTCTGATTTTGAGCTGTGGCAGGTTTTGGGGACAAAACTGGGAAATGAGCGCTTTCCCCACCTCAGGCAGCACAACCGGCCCTGGAGCACAGGAGCTGGGCGGCAAGCACGGGCAGCCCGGCTCTGGGGGGCACGTCGCTCCCCCAACCCCACAGCCCCCCAGGGCAGGTGGGCGAGGGCAGCCGCAGACACACCCAGAGCCCCCGGCTGGGGGCACAGAGGGGTGGCCGGGCCCGCGGGGGCCCAGGTCCGAGGGGCAGGCTGGTCTCAGCTCGCCACCTAGTGGAAAGTGGCCGCACGGCCCCCCCCAGCACCGCCCCGCTCCATTTGGTGCTGCCCACAGGCCCATGTCGCTGGGGGACGACCAAGAACAGCCCAAAGTCCGTTCCCAGCGCGGCGTAGGGGTGATGCCGAGCACCTGAAGTGCAGCATCGCCCACTCCCCCAGTGCCAGGGCAGCTGCCACAGCCCCACGGGGCTCAGGGTGGCCCTCGCAGCTGTGGAGCTGCGGAGGAGCTGGTCTCTGTTGAGCCAGGGCACTGCTGGGAGCCCCAAGGCAGCTGCAAAAGGAAACGGTCCTTCACACCCACCGCAGTATATCCGATCGCCCCGAGCTCTGGCTGGCTGCAAGCAAGACCCCTCAGCACCCTGAAATGGGGCAGGGTCAGATCCCCACCGCCGAGGAAAGGCTCCAAGTTCTTGTGCAGGTTCACATGTGCTTCCACTCGACTGTCCCCCATGGCCCTCAGCCTCAGGTGGCACAACTGCTGCGCAGCCCAGTGCCCTCACATGGAGGAGCAGACATGAGGAAACCGGGGTGGGTGGGAAGTCCTAGGAAGGTTTCTAGACATCAGAGTGGTGAGGTCCTGAATCCACTTCTGAATGGGAGCAGAAACCTTATTTGCTATCCAGAGGATGGAACTTCATCACACAAGAACTAAGCCATGCGAGGGCCAAGAGGAAAGGGCCCGGTCGGACCCGTGGGAGCTCCCAAGACAAAACCCACCGACTTCTGCCATGCTGCCTTTCCATTCAGTGACCAGCCACAGGCTTCCTGAAGCACACGAGGGGCTTTGCACTTTGTTCTTGCCTTTGTGAACTTGCAGGTTATGTTAAAGAACTGAAGAGCAAGTCAGGGGAGCAGAAGGACAGGAGAAAGCACTGCTGATGCGTCTCTATTTCAGAGTCCTTCCTCCCTCCCCTGCAAGGGCAGAAGACCAGCTGCTCATCCCCAGCCTGTGGTGTGCTCAGCTGCACAGTGCTAACAAAACCAATATGAAATGCTGGCTGTATTTTTATAGACTTGTATTGCTTTAAAGAACAGAAAAGAAAAAACAAATTGAGCAAAGAGCAGCATGATGTGAATGTCAGAACAGCACTGCTCAGAGCCCATCCATATTTTATTTCCTCTGACTGGATCACAGCCTGTTGCATTTGCCATTTAACACTAACTTCTCCATCACCACTCAAAAGGTTATGAACAATGGATTAATACAGCTCAACAGGGATATACGATCTAACATTTTTCACACCCTTAACCCTCTATGTACCTTTATATTGCAAGGCTCACCTTCATGGAGAAATGTTTTCATGTCCCAAATACTTCAAGGCCCACTATCTCACTTCTGCCCTCACCGATGTGAGAATGATTTCTAAGATAACCGACCTGATCGGAAGGCAATAGTAGGAACCACTGACATCAGCATCTCTCTTGGCTGGCAAGCTTGCTGCAGATTTGGGAAGCAAAGCCACAACCTTACTAAAATGCTTACCTTCAGTTCTTTGCCACAAAGCAAACAGCCTAATTTGTGCGCCTCTTAATCCTGCAGCCTACCACAGCTGCCACTACAAGCCAAAACAACTTTTATTCTTGACTTAGGTTCCAACAAAGTTTCGGAATCACTCTGGCCTCAACCATATACATTTCCAAACTGTATCACCAGATGAGAAATACCATAGGAAACTTAACCTGAGTATCTTAACATGAATACAACTGCTCTGCTACAGAGTTTGCAGTTTCTTCTATTTCCAGCCTCTGTAACATAAAAGAAAACCCAAAGTCAACACAAAGTTTTTAGCCAAATTAATAACAAGTGGTAAGAGTTAACACTGATGATAGCTATCTGGAGACTGCTTTGACTGTAAGATAGATAATAAATCTTTTCAAGTTGCGACAAATGTCTTTGCTAATACAGCCTACATTCTATGTTCAGATCTTACTAAAATGTAATATAACAATTGGTTTTATTTTTTTAATTATAATTCAGAAACAAAGTCCAGTCCGCTTCAATCTCTCCACGGCCTGAATTTGCACATGGAATTACTGACCCCACTGTGCCAAGCTTTCCTACACTCAATATTCAAATCAAAGGAAAACCAGACATTCTTTCCAGTAGGGATTTTTTGGTTACAGAAATACAGTCAAAGCAGAGATTGGATATTCCTAGGAGTCCAAAGGTTAAATCCTCGTCTCTTGCTCAAGGAAATGTCTGCAGAGTAGGTAACATCCCACACCCTGGTTCTTCAAGATAAAGATCCAAACAGAACAGACCAACAGCTTCACTTCTGATGAATCAAGGAGGATCACTGAGGATAAGGAGCTACCTCATCTGTCAACATGCACCATCTTCATCAGTAAAATGCCTCTTGGATCCATTTCCATACAGGCTTCATTCCCATGGCTCCTGCGCCACACCTGGAAGGCCAGGTTTAAATGCCATTAGCATTTAAGGGCCATGAGGTATTTAATTAATGTGCAGTGACAATCCTTGACATGCTGGATGAGCAAGCTACCCTAAGCTGATGGGCATGATAGGGAAGAATAAAAATATGCAGGCGGCAGCATGAAGACCTGTGTGTTTTTGAAGGAGTTCATATAACCAGATTCTGAAACAGGATAATCCAGGCAGTCCTGCATCAGTTACTTCACAGCACCTTTGACATGCATAGTGCTTTACAAGCACGCAAAATCTCTGGCTGCAGCTCTGCAACACAATCTGAACAGACCTGCTCTGCTGTTGTGCCAAATCCTAGTAACACCAGCAGGTCACAATGCAACTGGGTAACCATATTCACACAGCTCCCGTTGCAGGTGACTGGGTTTCGCACCCTTGCAATAACAGCTCCCAGAAAAGGTGAGGCAGTGGGAAGTAGGTGAGCAGGCTGATGGAGCAGAAGACTTGATTCGGACTAGGAGCAAGTATGCACATTTTGTTTCTGAAGAAATTGAAAATACTGTCTCCAGGTGCCACCAGAATGAAGGCAGGGATTAATTTAGGAGGGAACAAGACAGCTTGCATGTTGGCACTGGAAAGGCTGGTATGCCTTACACCCAAGTGTCTCCACTACAGCTGCCCCAGGGCAGGGCCACACAGGTCAAGAGCCAAGGTGGAAGAGTAGGCTGGTTCTCCTAAACAAGAGTTCTTTTTCAGCATATGACAGAAAAAGGGAGCAGAGGTTGTCCTGCACACACAGCACATATTCAGCCCTTTTTTGCCTCTGTGCCTGCCTGCACCTTCCGCAATGCCTGTACTTGGAAATAGTATGTCTGCAGGTGCAGCTGAGCATGTTTGTCCCAGAAGTACGATTTTGCTGCAGGGAGGAAATGAACATGGCAGAGAGCTGTCATCACCATCAGGGGTAGGTACAAGCTACACAGCCCACGCCCCATTAGGGAGTGAGGTTTATTCAGCTTGGAGAAGGAAAAGCTTTGTGGAGACCTGACAGCACCCCTCCTACAGGGAAAGCATCAGAAAACCAGAGACAGGCTCCTCACAACAGTGCATGGTGGGAGGACAAGAGACAATAGGTGTAAATTCAAACAGGGGAGGTTCAGACCAGGCTAGCAGGAGGATGATCAACCAGCAGAGCTAGAGCCCAGGGAGGCTGTACATGCTCCTCCTTTGGATGCTTTCAGCACCCAACCAGATTAAGATCCTGAGCAATCCGCTCTGAACAGGAGGTTGGACTAGAAACCTCCCACAGCCCCATCCTACCTGAATTACCCAACAGATCTACGATTCCAGGCTGAGACCTGGCTGTAATCTACAATGAAATCCTTTACCTGAACTACACAGCAGCACACACACACACACAGAGCCTTCCTGACCTCCAAACCACTGCAAGTTTCAAAAGCAAATTGCTTGACTAAGCCCAGCATATGCTTTCCAGCATATCCTGAACAGCCCACATGTATCCACAACTCACCTGGCTTTAACACTTATTTCTGACAAACAAGGACCTGTTCATGGATTTGGAGAGGGGGCATCTGTTCAAATCAGTACCAGTCTGTGGCAGTGGGACCGTGCTGGGAGAGGACACCCTGCTCCCTGCATGGACTCTCCTCCGACTGCCAGAGCCTGACTCAAGCCCAAAAGCACAGACACCTACTCCAAAAAATGTACAGGCTGTCCCATAACAGCCCTGGCTGCTCTAGCTATTCACAAAGTTTCTTTTGTACCCTGCTACGCTTCTGGCCATGCCACAGAGGCCTGCAGCCTCGTCTCACTCTGCATACAAAGGCTGCTTGGCAATGCTGCGTTTGCTGTTCATTGCTGGACAGTCGCCATGCTGAAACCAGGCAGCACCACACCAGCAACGCACAGCGCCCACACCAGGTGTTTCTCTGACAGAACCCAGTCAGAACCAGCCCAAAGCTCTTTAAGCTTGGCAGTAATGTCTGCATACGCATTAAAAAATAAAAAAAGCAGTAACCATGAGTTTTCTGAAAACCTCCACAATCCCTTCCAGAGGTGAGAAAGCCTGTACAGCTTTGGCATGGTAGGAGAAAAGACAGCGGTGAAGAAGCTATCACTGAGTATGGAGAAGAGGGGCTACACTCCTCTGCTCACACAAAATCCGCAGTTCTCTATAAGACCTAGAAACAGCTGCCAGCTGAGTTGCAGGACTCAAAGAGCCCTAGAAATCTAGAGTGTATTTTCTTCCACTGGTCTTCTTGCTATGTTTTCTTTTCAGAACAGCACAGCAGCGTGTTTGTGCTGGCCAAGCCTACCCTCCTCCTCTCCACCGCACCTTCAAGCAATCCAAGCACAGGAGATACAGTATTACCTCAAATATTTAACCAAGGGATTAAACTATTCTCTTGGCAGAAAGCACAAGCTGCCCCACGGATACAGCTCTCACACCGGCTGGCAGGCACTGCATGACAGCCTGCTTTGCAGCAAACAATCTGCCCCAGGTTACAAAAAGCTCTCCACAATTTTTTTTTCCAGTGCTTTTTTGCTAATATTTCTGCTCACCGGTTCCCGGCCATCCATCGCCTCCATCCACAGCCTTCGGTCCTCTTCTGAAAGTGCCTGCATGGTGATCACACCAGGCCTGTGGAGATAAAGGGAATGCCATAAATAAACTGCAGGATGGAAAACAGAGATGACAAAGACAAATTTCCCACAAGAGAGAATGAGGACAACCTTCTTCCTAGCCAAGCCCCAGCAGCTTGTGGCTGAGCCCAGCCTGACCTCTCCAGGAATGTCCCTGCAGGTCCTAATCACGACCGGCAAATGAGCAGAGGACACCAACAACCAATACGCATTTTCAGTGCTTTTAGTTTAAGTGAGCTGTATGCCAAATTCTTCCTCTAGCTTTCAGCCAGACAGTTCACCTGCACTTGGGCTAAGCACGTCCATGCAATGGCAGGACAAGGCATGGAAAGTAACTAAGCAAGCAGAAGGCCCACACATGCCAGCCCCCCACATCCCACCACCACCCCAAGCACTGGCTCGTGAGGGGGGACCTTCTGCTGTGTGAAGAATTTCATCCCTGACACATAAGTGCCAGCATGGCTGCATTACTTCTCTGACCACATTCTTATACTGATGTTCTATGTGGTAAGGGCAGCAATGCAATCCTGGTCCGTGTACCCCTGCCAGCAGCCTTATGGGGGGAGTGCCATGAGGAGACCCAGGGTGCTTGCTCCTGCACTGGCTGGTCTTGCCTGGCCCTCCCACCCCTAGCCATGGCACACACAATAGCCCATGAGCTGCACTGTAAATCCAGCCTCCAAAAACCAACTTTGTGTTTGCTTACTTATTTTAATGAGAAGGGGAATTAACAGGCCCAAGTGCCTCTAAACAATGCACGGGAACCAGAGGACGTCACCAGCCCAGCCTTGCCCCAGGCCCAACATCACCTCCACCACTCCTAAGTAGATCCTAAATGTACTTCTGGACTGCCCTTTTCATACAAGGAGTTAAAACTTAATTATGTAGCTCTGATAAGCATGACCACCAAGTTCATGATGGATTTAACACAGTGGAGAATATTTGCACAACTTCAGGTGTGGTTGTGTGTTTGCACAAGAGACGATCATGCCACAGAGGGTGAAAGCCAACACTGTATTCCCACAGGTCACATTGTGGGCTGACAATTCACTGCATCTTGCTTGGCTGCAAGGCTTTCCATCCCCAACATCCCAGCTTATCTTGCAGCCAGCAGATCCAGACACAAAAAGCCTAGCTAGCCCTACACCTCCTCAGCCTCACGCCTTCGGGTCCAGGTCTCCAGCCTCTGAAGGGGTGGTTGCATCCTACCCCACTGCTGTTCCCAGCAAAGCCAGCAGCAGGGCTGGGCTGCCCACTTAGCACCTGGGGGACCAGGCAGAGGCTCTGGTCTCAGTGACACAGCCAAGGTCTATTCTGTTTGGTCTAGTCATTCTGCTTCCTCCCAGGCTATTTTCAGATGCATTAGCAGGGTGCAGCAGATATTTCTGCAGGAGCAGAGTGGGCAAAAGCCCTGGCAACAGAGGAGATGCAGGCATGGCAAGTGCTGTGCAACTCAGTGTGCTCGGGGTGGTCATTGGTGTGATCTCTACAGCAATGCTCATGGGATTTCATCCATCGGAAATATGACAGCAGACAACCTCTGATGCTGCTCTTCCCGTCCATGGCAAAGCACAGCAGCTCCAGAAAGGCAGCGGCGAGCCAGGATCACCACTCGCAGGGCACCGGGCTGACAGGGCACAAGGAGGGAAAAACAATTTAGCCTCTGGAGCTGCCAACTGCCTGAAAACAGCATTCAGCAGAGCACATAGGCTCTTTTCGGTACTAAATCTCCAAAAACTGATAAGGCCTGGGAAGAGGGGTAATTTCAAACTTGCGCTTCCTAAAAGTGATTCAGCAGGAGAATGTGAGCTGCAACAACACTCTTCAAAAGCCTTGATAAGAGCTGAACCTCTGTTAGAAAAGAAAACATTAACAGGGGCTCTCATAGTGGTGGGTTTGGCCCATCTTCTGTCACTTCCGTGGTATGTGTGGGCAAGGAACAAAGAATTAACCCTTCTCCCTAACTCCGTTCCCCATTCTACCAACCAAACAGTTGGCTTTCAGCACACACACAGCAGCTAAGCACTGCTTTACCAGGCAGAGCTGTGCATTCAGGCTTGCAACAAGCCCATGTCCAAGTAAACCAGACATAATGTGTTTGGTCTCCACTAATCCCATTGGTGAGTCAGTCAATACTCACCAGCTTAGAGGTTTGGAAGTTCACTCATTTTGAAGGGAAGAAGAAACCACTTAACCATCACCCCATTTGAGAAAGAAAACATACAACATCCATTCAACAAAGGTCCTTGTTGTGCAGATACAAAGCAGTTCAAGAGTAGGCCCTGGTACCTGAGGAGCTGCAGTAGGACTGGCAGCAAATCCTTCTCCCATGGCAGAGGCAGCCTTTTCCTTGGGTGACCAGAGGTCCCAGCCGTGCCCCCTTTCAGCCAGGGCTTAAGTCTGAGCTTAAGGCAAGCTGCTGTTGAAGGCACAGACATCCTAATGCAGAAAACCCTGCAAGGGCTCTAGCTCAGCTAGGGAGAGATGGGAAAAGGTAATACTGGGATTTCTGTCTCTTTAGCAGAGACATTAAAACAAAGAAGTCTAAACCATTCATTCATGGTAAATTTGACACTGGACTCCGAGCAAAGTGACACAGTCCCAGGGAGACAATACTGGTATCTGGCATGCCACATTCCCTCACGTACAGGGCAAAAAGGTGATAACATGAAAATGTTTGTTCTGCCTTTGAGCAGATAACAACTCTTTGGGCTTCACTTCAAACTTATTTAACAGCATGAGGGGAGGGCCTGTGAAACTGAATTAAAAAACTATTTACATTGCAAATAGCTCTGCATTTCCTCCCACAGTGTTCATTTGCCAAGGAATCCATTGCACAGCTTTCCTGAGCGGAACCATCTTCCTGGTTGTGATAAATTTAAAATGCACCCCACACATTACGCCTCATTCATTATTTATTTGGATGATGCCCACAGGGTACCATGTGCTTAATAGTCAGGTGGGATGGCTGGTGCTGAAACAGCATCCTAGTAATGCTACTAACATGCAGCCATGTTCAACTTGCTGTCTGCAGCCAGCCTCCTTTTCGTGGAGTTTCCTTGAAGATCAACAGTTTCCAAAAGTGTGCTCATTAGATTACGGATATCTCAATATTCAGTGTAGAGCCTGAGACAGGGAAGGCCCTTCTCTGACTTCCTTTCCCAAAAGATAAACAAAATGCATCCACCTTTATACCCTCACCTAACAGACAAATGACCCTAAATACTGGAGCTTCACTAGATTTTGCTGTTGAGTAGCTCATATTCCCTTCCAAAGCCTGACACAGCATGCACGTGGACACACACCAGAGTTTACCCTCTGCCCAGCTGAGCCAGCCCTGAGACTGTCACATTGGGACGGCAGGACGCCTTCCTGGATCTGACATCTAAGATGCACAAACGTGAACTGTTGTGACAAACAAGATGAAGGACCTGCTGATTCATTGCCAAATGCTGCATCATACATTTCAACCTCCAGGCACCAAAACACTTTGCCGCCTTCTGGGATGCAAGGGAAGGAAAGGAACATTTTGTGATCAGAAGAATCCATTTCTAAACTAAGTGGATGCAGGAGTATGAGAAGAGAGCAGAAGATGGTAAACATGTCACAAGAAAGTGTATTTTCAATATGCTAAAATCTAAAAACTGAAGAGATTTTTCCATATGAGACCACACAGGAAATTTGAATTTTCTCAGTATCTCAGCTTTTGTGAAACACAGCCCAGTTTTAAGGACCTATGACTAAACATGCAGAGAAAATGAGAAAGTCCAATAGCTTTTCTTTCTTCCAGAAAAGCAAACAAATAATGAAAGCAATACAAACAGATAAGAACTTTCAACTCCTGCAGCAGCTTATCATACCGAGACAATCTAAACTGCTGAATGAAAAAACATAAAAGCGGATTAATATCAGGGTCTTCTGGGCTGAGCAGAGTTGAGCGCGCCCAGAAGTTAGCAGTCCCAGCTGGAGCAGAGCATTGTACCCAGACAGGACCCCACAGTAGTGCGGCACTGCTTCAGACACCAGCAGCCAGATGTGGCCTCGAAACAAAGATGAAAAAAAAAATGTAAATAAGGAGGAGACTTTGTTCCTGAATTAAGGAAGTCTCACTTGTCCACGTAGAGCTTAAAGCACCATTGGTACAACCGCCACCAGCACGTTCTACAGGGGCAGGGGCTGGTGTGGTTCTCCGTGGCCACCGAGGGGAGAATGAGCTTCATCTGCTCCCTGCCTGCCCACCTGTGAAAACCTCATGAACTGCTTTGTTTAAAAGGTCACCCGAAAGGCGACACCAGCAGAGGAACAAGTACAAGTTGTATTGCACGTGCTGTCCAAAGCACTGGCAAGATCCACTAGCCAGCCGTGGGGAACAACAGCAGAGGTGGAGTGGCTACCGGCCGCCTGGCCCCAGCACTGGGAAGCAGGCTTTGTGCCCCACTGTAGTCAGGGTGACTCAGAAATCACAGAATTGTACGCAGCTACCCAGAACAAAGCCAACAGCCTACCTACCGAAAACCATCTGGTCAGGAAAATGCTCAGGCAGGTGCATGTCAGCTCAGCCACCCCGATGCCAGCCATTGCACAGCAGGACCGAGGAGGTGCCAGCCACTTTGGGGGCACACAGGCAGTAGCCAAGGGGAATGGCATTACGTGCAGAGTTTATGGCCTTTATGAACAACTAAGAGATCAAAATCCCACAACTTTTAATACCTCCTGTTCCCATAAAAGCCAATTGGTATTAGAAGTGCTTCACTTCTCGCCCAGAGCAATGACCTACATCATTCTAAATTACAAAGCCTTTGTCATGAGCCAAATGAGATACTCCTCCTCCTAAGGCTTATTTTGTAAGACAATGGCTGTCATCCCTGTTTACCTTGTTTACAAAACTGATTTAATGCAGAGACTACAAATAAGTGGTTAGAAAAAATGAGCATTAATAGTAAAACACTGTATTCATCACACTAGGAATGTATTTCAGCCAGACACGAGAACAACATTCAGGGCCTAATTTTGCTGTAACAAAGCAATAAAATGCTCCTAACTTCCCACATTGAAAATCAGAACTGTTTGCAAAAGCAGTGACAGGGATTTCTTAGACCTCTCACAAACACCTGTACTTCAGTCAGCATTGAGAACTTTGGCTTCTCCTTACCAGACAACAGGAAAAGGAAGGAACGTTATATTAACAGATCAAGCTCAAGATTTTCAGCTTGGTAGTGCTGAATCGTCTTTACAGGAGAAAAAACAATTTTTTTTTTTCCTCCCTAACAAGCAACAGCTTCTCTGGGTGTTACATAAAAAGCCCCAAGTCTGCACCCCATGTTGCATGTATACCAGGTTCCCAAAATGCAACACTAAAAACAAGCCTATTTCTGTGCAGATAAAAGCAATCGGGAAAGAGCCAGCCGAGGCTGCCACCTTTAGGCTGTACGGCAAAGCAGGAGCTTAAGCACAGTCCCCGTGCTCCTGTGGCTGTGTCAGCACAACACCATGATTATATTGCATCCTACAACACTGCAAGTTAGTATAGACAGAGTGTGAAGAGCTACGCACATTTTATGGTGACAGGAGATAAACATACTTGAGTAGAAAATGAAGTTTCATCATATGTACTTATATGTGTGTAGCTTTTAGCAAGGGATTTGACATATATCAAACCATAACTACATACAGGTTTTACGCTGCCAGTTCCAGTGTGACACAGAGGGATAACCCGGCCCCAAGCGCCACCAATGCTCCTTCATCCTCCAACTGCAGTTAGTAAGATGGACACAACTTGTCAGGTCACAAACTGGTAACAAAGCCAGTTGATGCACACAGAACTTAAAAAATGATCAAATATGCTTTAGGAGGGCCTGGGAAGAAAGTGGACTTCACACTGTCCCCAAGGCATGCAAGCACAAGCAACTCACTGAAAGCCATGGAGCACAGGCTACCTGCACCCGCAGCAGAGCCCCACACAGGATGCCAACTGGCAGGTGCCTTTGCAACACTATTTAAGTGTAATCTGTTGCAGCAGTAAAAGACGTTTTGGACACAAATGCTGGGAGGCAACGACACATCACATATCCATCACCACGGAAGATATCAATGGGCTTTCATGCATTGCCCCGTTACAGGTATGAACCCGGAGCCTGTGTGTGACATTGCTCCAGAGGGGCCTGCAGCAGATAGCTCTGAAAAGACAACCACACACCAAGGGCATGTGTACCTGGAAAGATACAGAGGGGAAGCACAAACTGAAATACGCTGAAATCCACAGCAGTGCAGCAACGTCCCTTATCCTTACTGAGGAAGCGACACACGCAGCCCAGAATATGCTCACTCCACACATACTTTGGAAGGGACAATCCAATTTAATTGTCCATAGGAAGAAAGGGATGTGTACAGAAAAATCTTCCTGCTCTCTTAAGCCACCTGTTTCCAAGGTAACCTTTGCAAAGGCAGTTTCAAACTTCAGGAAAAGCACACTCCAGTGGCATTATTCACCCTTACCTCTGAACAACACAAATGCACGCTGTTTTCTCAGTATCACAGTATTTTCCTGGACTGGCTTAACGGCAGGTGATTGAATGGCTCTATCAGTTAAAACATACTTGACTCTTGTGGGACATTGCTTACAAGTCTAGTTTTCATTTAGAAGTAGCATACAGAAAAGAAAGGGGAAAACTACTGTAAGTCAAAACACAGTGCATATGTGAGACAGAAGCATCTCAGGGATATTTGCCTTAATCATATCAAAACTTCCTGCATGGGGCTGAAGAGCAAGACATCAAGTTTCTAACTTCTCTATTGGAAGAGACAATAAAAAAAACCGTAAAACAAGGGGGGGGGAAGAAAAAAACAAAAAAAAAACAAAAAAAAACAAAAACAAAAAAAAAAACAACCCAGCCCAAGACAAAAACCCCCACTACACAAATCATCAGCCTTCTCTGTTCTGCAGAAACAGACACAGACACCACTCCAGCTAGCCTTTGGTCAAAGATATCCCATCATTTGTGGTCAGCAGACTTGGGTGGAAAGTGTGGGCTGAAGTTTTTGCCTGTGCTCAGGTTCTTAAGTCAGAGCTGATCTCCTCCAGCATAAAATGGAAAGCAATGCCTCCAAAGGTGTTATCCCTGCAGTGCCCAGGCGAGCCCCAATACCTCCGACTGCAACCAGGCACCTCTGCACAAGGAGTTCCAGGTCACTTGTGGTTTCCAGGGCCACCCAGGGAACCCAAGCCAGGCTCCAGCAGGACAGCTGCAGGGAGGCACCCACACGCTGTCAATCCCTGATAATCCTGGGCTGGCAAGGAAACTGTTCCTCGAAACACACTGCTTTGTAAAACAGGCCAAATAATGAGTGCCAGGCAAGGTGAAGCAAAAGTGATCTCCAGCAAACTCTGGCCACTGACAGCATCAGCTTGAGGCCCTGATGGTGCCCAGATCTCCCAACGCTCACCATGACTGTCCCAGGGAGGGGGAGACAGGGTGGGCACATCACACTCTCTTTTGGCCATGGCAAAACCTGTTGCCTCCTCTTCCTCTTCGCTTACCTATTTTGGAAATAACCATTATTTTAGACAACTAATGACAAATGTTGATACCAAAAATGTGCAGAGTGGCCTGTATACTGGGGGGGGGTGGGGGGGGCGGGAACCAGCCTTTTATTTCATGTTTTCTGCTCTTACTGTCCTCTCAGGCAGAGGCCATCTCTTGCAGCAGGAACGTGTACACGAAATGAGCGATTTCTCAGGTTTCACCGCCTTTGCTGCTCCCCTGCCATTATTTACATTTAACAGGCATATTTCTGGAGTAGCTCTTGATCCCATGCCTAGCAGGCTCCAGACACCAAGGGAAGGTTCAGCTGCCTCTGAACACACTGCAGAAGAAAACTACTATAATGGCTGACTTCTCCTCCTCCCAGTTTTATTTTGATTTTCACATTTTAAAAAAATACTCTCAGGGCATAGGAAAAAAATCCCCAAGTCAGCAGAAATATTGCAGCTTTCTAGAGGAAAGCACAGCTACAGAGAGTGGGAGGCAGCCCCTGGGTTATCTTCCCCCTCAGCCAACACAGGCAAAGCTCTATCACCACAGCCCCTCCCTGCCCTGGGCTGGCAGTGAGAGGGTCTGGCACTAAAACACTGAGGAAGCACAGGCTGGGCAGGGAAAGGTATTGAAGGTTATTTCAGCATTATTCAACACCTTGAGTTTTGATGAACTTGGGTTTTCCCGAGACCTCCTGGGCATTCCCGCAGCAGGCAGTGGAGAGGAGGACAGCTGGACCGAAAACAGATGCACAACTGGGAGGGCACAGACATTCAGTGACTTTGAAGCAGGTTTTTGTAAACCATGTAAACTTCCTGCAGCCAGGAAGATATGAAACAATGACTAATACCACTTGGAACAGCAACCCCAGCCTGGTTTTCCTGTTTATATATGTAAGCCATGTGTGATGCTAGATATGATAACAGGCTCATTCCTAGGCATTACAGATTGAAGCCACACATACATCTGGTTCAGCTGCTACATGATAAGTCACATCAGAAAGCATTTTACTTCTTCAGGAAAGAGAAGTTAAAGTGTCCAGAGGTGCAAGATGGACTTCCATTATTACCCACCCATAGTGGACCAGCAACAGCCACTCTCCAGCACAAAAGCTGAAGCTATTGAAACACATACCTGGTGCTGGAAAGAGGAATCATATCCCTGCCAAAACACCCACAGAGCATCTTTTCCATACTTGCGACTATTTACCTTACGTGGCCAGACACTGCAGAAGTGCTAAAACACCATCAGAGAGACTTGAGTAAACTTGGCACCTTGTAAACCGAAGCAGTAACTCAGCATATTGAGAGCACCTGGCTAGGAACACCAGGGAGAAGCGTGTTTCCACAGAGAAATGCTTTCTATTCACAGAGGGTATGACTAAAGGAGAAGAGAAACATGGAAGCTGCACAAGAACTACCCAGAAAAGCAAAGTACAGATGAGTACAACCTTTCCCTATGCACAGCTAGCGTAACCCCTCGCACATGCATTCTTTTGGCAACTCAGGCTGCAGGTACACCAAGGATGCGATGCCCTTTGGCACTCACCGATCAACAGCTTCCACGTCGAAGCAAAACCTCTTCTCGATTGAGTCAGTTTTCCGCCGTGTACAAGACTTGAGGATAACAGCTTCGTCTTCTCCCTGAGAAAGAGACAATATCACAGATAAGGCCAAGAAAAATCAACCAATCACGTGCTTGTCCCCAGCACCCACTGCACTTTCAATGAACATGTTCAAACCTGGGGGGGACTGGGCAGCATCAGCCTGCTAGAAATATATATTTATACATCAGAAGATTTGTCTTTTCACCTTTGCAAACATATTTAGTCCAAAACCTTTCACAAGGATGCACACAACTGAATTTTTTTATTAAGCCTCACACAATCCATGCTTCAGGCAGGCAGGGAGGGTTGGAACACAACTTTTGGGCAAAGTCAGCTTTATTTTCCATTGCTGAACAATGCATCATAGACCTGGCTGTCAGTTTTTACCCCAGGCTGCATTTTTGGCAGCATTCTGCACGTGACAACTATTAACAGGAGCAAACATGTCTTAAAATGTTTATTATATAACAAAGCAACGACAAAACCATTCTCCCATCCAGGCATCCGCATCCAAGTTGCTCTGGATTTCCACACACTGAGGAGAGATCCGGCAGGATCTGCATGCACTGCTGTCCTCTGCTGGAGGAAATTCCTGCTCAGTCCCTGCCAGCACAGACATTTCTTCTACAATTTTTAAAATCCACTGATGACTCAATAGAAAATTATTTCTGAATGAGTTCCTGGGAATGGCCACTTCTCCGTGTTCCCTGTGCTGTTCTTGAAGACACCTTGGCTGACCAGCCTGTTCCCTGACATCATCATTTTTCCAAGAAACTTATTTAGAATCACAGGATCGTTTAGGTTGGAAAAGACCCTTAAGATCATAGAGTCCAACCGTTAACCCAGCACTGCCAAGTCCACCACTAAACCATGCTCCTCAGCACCACATTTACATGTCTTTTTGAATACCCCCAGGTACAGTGATTCCACCATGCCCCTGGGCAGCCTATCCCAGTGCTGGACAACCCTTTCCGTGAAGAAATTCTTCCTACTCCCCCATCTGAACCTCCCCTGGCGCAACTTGAGGCCGTTTCCTCTTGTCCTGTCGCTGGTTACTTGGGAGAAGAGACCGACCCCCCCTGCCCAGCCCCCCTGTCAGGTGGCCGTAGGGAGCCACCAGGCCCCCCAGAGCCGCCCCCTCCCCAGGCCGAGCTCCCCCAGCCGCCCCCCATCAGACCGGAGCCCCAGCCCCTTCCCCAGCCCCCTGCCCATTCCTGGACACGCTCCAGCCCCCCAGCGTCCCCCCTGCAGTGAGGGGCCCAAACCTGAACCCAGGGTTCATGGTGCAGCCCCCCCAGTGCCCAGCACAGGGGACGGTCACTGCCCTGGGCCAGCTGGCCACACCGTTTCAGATACCAGCCAGGATGCTGTTGGCCTCCTCTGCCACGCCGGGGGCTCATGCCCAGCCGGCCGTCAGCCAGCCCCCCAGGCCCTTTCCCTCCGGGCAGCTTCCCAGCCGCTGTGCCCCACGGGCAGGGCCCAGCACTGGGCCGGGGTGCCCCTCACACAGCTGGGCTCAGCCCCTCGCCAGGCCTGCCCAGCCCCCCTGCAGAGCCCCCAGCCCCCCGGCGCTGCCCGCAGCCCAGTACCACCCAACAGCCGCACTGAGGGGCACTGGCTCACCTCACCCAGGGCACTGACAGAGACACCGGACAGGGCTGGCCCCAGCTGAGCCCGGGGAACACCCATGTACCTGGTGCCGGCGGGATGCGACTCCATCCCCCGCCATGCTTGGGCCCAGCCCTCCAACCATATTTTAGCCAAAAAAGCATATACCTCTCCAAGCCACCAGCAGCCAGCATCTCCAGGAGATGCTGTGGGAGGCGGCGTCAGAGGCTTTTCTGAAGTCTAGGCAGACACCATCCACAGCCTTTCCCTCATCCACTAAGTGGCTCGCTTGTCCTGGAAGGACATCAGGTTAACCAAGTAGGACCTGCCTTTCATAACCCCACGCGGGCTGGGCCTGACCACCTGGCTGTCCCATATGTGCTGTGTGATGGCACTTGAGGTGATCTGCTCCATGGCCTCCCCGAGCACCCAGTTCAGACTGACAGCCTGTAGTGCCCCGGATCCTCCTTCCAGCCCTTCTTGTGGACAGGCATCACACAGGCTAATCCCCAGTCTTCTGGGACCTCCCCATTTAGCCAGGGCTGCTGGTAAATGATGGAGAGTGGCTTGGTGAGCACTTCCACCAGCCCCCCTAGGGCCCTGGGGTGGATCCATCCAGCCCCAGAGACTGTTGTGTGTCTGGGTGGTGTGGCAGGTCACTGAACATTTATTTCCCCTTGGATTGTGGGGCTTAATTCTGCTCCCTGTCCCTGTCTCCCAGCTTAGGGGCCTGGTACCCCAAGTGCAACTGCTCTTACTATTAAAGACTGAGGCAAAGACAGCATTAAGTACCTCAGCCTTTTCCTCAGCTTTTGTTACTGTGTTTCCCCCCACATCCAATAAAGGATGGAGATTTTCCTTCGCCCTCCTTTTGTTGCTGATTTATCTATAGAAACATTTTTAATTGGTTTCTACAGCAGTAGCCAGATTAAGTTCTAGGTGGGCTTTGGCCCTTCTAATTTTCTCCCGGCATAACCTCATGACATCCTTGTCGTCCTCCTGAGTTGCCTGCCCCTTCTTCCAAAGGGCATACACTCTCTCTCCCTTTTCCTTGAGTTCCAGCCAAAGCTCTCTGGTTCAGCCAAGCTACTCTTCCCTGCCAGCTTGTATGTCAGCATATGGGGACAGCCTGCTCCTGCACCTTTAGGATTTCCTTCTTGAAGAATGTCCAGCATTCCTGGACCCCTTGGCCCTTCAGAACATCTCCCAAGGGACTCTTGTCAACCAGGACCCTAAACAGGCCAAAGTCTGCCCTCAGGGAGTCCAAGGTAGCAGTTCTGCTGACCCCTTTCCTTACTTCTCAGAGAATCAAAGACTATCATCTTGTGATCGCTGTGCCCCAGAAGGCCTCCAGCCACCCCATCACCCACAAGCTCTTCTCTGTTCACAGAGGCCAGGTCCAGCGGGCACCTTCCCTAGCTGGCTACCTCATCAGCTGTGTCAGGAATTCCTCTTCTGCAGACTCCAGAAACCTCCTAGACCATTTCCTCTCTGCTGTGTTGCATTTCCAGCAGATATCTGCTAAGTTGAAGTCCTCCAGAAGAACAAGGACTAGCAATTGTGAGACTTCTCCCAGCTGCTTTTACAGAATAATTTTTTGTATGCCTTTTCATCCTGGTTGCACGGTCTAACAGACTCTCACCATGCATGGTACCTGTCTCACTGGCCTTCCCCCTAACTTTTACCTCACTCAACCCTATCATCACCATCACTAAGCTCTAGATAACCAAAAATACTCCCTAACATACAGGACTACCCCACCATCTCTCCTTCCTTGCCTACCCCTTCTGAAGAGTTTACAGCCATCCACTGCAGCACTGCAACTGTGCAAGTGATCCCACCACATTTCCATGATGGCAACTCTATCACAGTTTTCCTGCTGCACAATGGCTTCCAGCTTCTTCTGTTTGCTGCCCATGCATGCATTGTAGATGCACTTCAGTTGGGCTATTGCTCCTGTCACCTTTTTGGCAGAAGAAGCCCTAACTCCTATGCAACTATTCTCAGGCAATTCAGTGGTTCCTAACACATCAATAACCCTTGTGTCTTTGCTGCCGCAAAGGACCAGAAAAGGGACCCAGAACAGACCCAGAAAGACAGACCTGAGACAGTTCTCTGCACAGCTTCTCCCCAAGGTTCAGCAGAGGCTACCTGCACCCGGTCATCCCAGCCTGGCCTGCTGCTGGCACAAGGCTGCTCCCAAGCTGCCAGACTCCCCACCTGGTGTTCAGGGAATGCCTCCGCTTGAAACCCACTAATATCCAGATCCAGTCACAGCCTGAGGTGCATTCACAAGGGGCTGACCTTTGAGACCCACAAGCAGTGGGTCCCCTCCTGCAGCACCAACATTGCCTATCGCTTGGCACCTGCTCCAGCCAGACCCCCAAATGCCCAGGAGTACAGACAGCCACAAGCCCCTGGACTGCTCCATGCTCCAACAGCTGTGCTGGCCATCACTGATAGGCTCTGCAGCGCACACAGAGCTGCTCCAGCATAGGCAGCATTTCATACAAGGATCATACAAGCCACAAAACCCCTGGCAACGAGCCCCACCAGCATGGTGACTGGTGCAGCACACCAGAGCAGGGCTCTTGCCCTGTGCAAGAAGGGCTCATGGGGTACAGGGGAAGCCATGAAATGGGAAGAGACCATGTGAAACACAGTGCAGCCACTGATGATTACAGGGCTGGGATATTTTAATACTAAGTTATAATGAAGATGCTCTGAGGCAAAAGGAAATTAATTTTAAAAGTTGCCCTCTGCATGGCCAGCTCCCTTTGCCAGCAGGAAGCCGTGTGGCAGCCTGTCCAGCTGCCCGAAGTGCTCCCCTGCAAGGGGATAACGTTTGCAAACTGCCCCGGTCAGAACGCTCTGGGCGGGTTCTGTTGTTCCTCCTGCTGTATAGAAAAGCAAAGCCAGTCCCAGCTACAGTCAGGCTTATGCTGCTGCTCCGAGAGCAATTGGTGCACATAGCACATGCTGCCCCCCGACACCCACTGCTCCCCCTGCTCCTCCACACCCCCTCGGGGCTGAGGGGAGGCTCCAGGCTCTCTTGTGGCTCTGTCTAAAACAAAACAACTCCATTGGCCAAGTCATAGGAAGGAGCAAAATAATGAACAGGTTCTCTTCTCCAGGCCTTGGAACAGGAACTAAGGACTGGGGAGCAGGCGCCCATGGAGCTGGAGCGTGGTGTGTGTGTGTGGCATGACCCCACTCTGTTCCCAGCCCCAACCACCACCTCCAACCCATGGAAACAGCCTCAGCCTTGCAGGGCACAGTGCAGATGCACGACCCACTGTGTGCCCAGCAACGCCCGAAACAGTAGGTGTGGAACCGAAGATGCAACTGTGCATGCTTCAGCTTTTAAAAGCCTCTCCTTTCACAAATAGAAATAAGTAAATTAAAGACAGACCTAAAAGCAAGAAGAAAAAGGTCCAGCTTCAGCGCAGTGGCAGCTGCTGCAAACTTGTCCTTACAAATTGTGTGTGCACACTGGCCTGGAATATGGAGCTGAAGCATAAAACAGAGAAATGCCGAAGGGGCTCTATCCACTTGGGAAACTGGCTCTGCTCTCAGCACAGCTGACAGTTTCCAAAGATCTGGGTGCTCTGGGGGTTTTCTTGCTTTTGTGGGTTGTTTGTGTTTTTTTTTTTAAACAAGGTGCAGAGTTAATTCCCAATGCAGCACCCACTCAGCTTGGAATGAATCTGACCACTCCACCTGCATTTGTGTCACCCTTTTAAAAATGGTTCAGTTTGAGTACTGGGACAGTGTGCAACCAGCAGCTCCGCAGTGCTCCCCAACAGAGACCCCTGGGACACACTCCTGCTGCCTACCCGTCACTCACCGCTTTTCCTCCAGATTTCTGGTCAAATGGCACCATTGTGATCCGCTTTGATTCTCTCTGGTATGTGCAGTAATGCTTCACCCAAGAAGTCCCAAAGTGACCTACAAAGCAAATGCAGATTTTATTCCCAGAACTACTACAGCTTCAGTGCCCTCCCATTAATAACCTGTGATGTTTAACAATCATTTAACATGTCAGATTTCTGTACCTACAGTTCTTGTTCGACTTTGCCAGTGGATTAAGCATTATTAACCCTCTTCTGTCCAGAGGAAAGAATTTTATCAGGCACTGGGAGTGATTCTTGCTGGGAGGGAGAACCTGGCTCACACATTCCCACCTTAACATCCCACCCACTGAGTCAACCCCTCTCTTTCATAGATTTTGTAGCCTGCTGAATTAGGCTTCACACCCCAAACCCTGACAAACCACCTTCCCCAGGAGCCCACTCCCCACACTGCCCTGGCAGGCAGCCAACACCTACGTTTCTCCTGCACGTAGAGATAACCCTCCATTGTGTAAGGGCTGATGTTTTTGTGCTCATGAGGATTCTCCTTCATCTTCTTCATCAAAGACTCAACCTCTGACCTTGTTCCTTCAAATCGATTTCTTGTCTGCAAATTAAAACAGGAATGCCTTCTCCAGTGCACGGAGTGGGGTGGGACCCAATGTGCATCACACAGAAGTGGGACCCCAGAGCTGGTTGACTACAGCCTGTGTAAGAAACGGGACCAGGGGAGCCCACTATCAGCCACAGGACAGGGTTTCTTCCTGGGCCTGGATTTAAGCTAAAAGAAAAATATTATGACATCTAGCAAGTGTATTTTGAGTTTTGTGAAAAAAGTTGTTTCAAAAGAATGAAACCAGTCTGTGTCTCTGGGAGAAAAAGAGTGATTTCTTAACAAGAGAGAAAAGTGAAGCTGTATGTCAACGTGCCAAAGCCCTGAACACATCCAATGTGCATGCACCAACCACAGTGGCAGCCAGCAGAAGGACTCCACTCCACAGCCCAGAGACTGGGATGGCAAGAAGTGCTGCACTTCCCAAATGAACAGTGCTTTGAAACACTTGCAAAATGGTTTGAAACACTCACTAAAATCACAGGGCACACAACGTCTACCCACTGGCTGACTCCTGGGGAAGCTAGGCCTCTGCATTTGGTATGCCATAGGGAATGAACGGCTGCATAGACTGTGTATACAGTGTAGTGTTATTTACAAAAAAAGAATTTGCTTTCAATAACACAGCCAAAGCCTTTGCTTGATGGCACACAGAAAAAAGGAGAACAAAGCCTTCATTAGAATTTATCAAAAGTGTTAGTTATCTCTGCAGGACAGAGCACACGGCATGGGCACATGGCACACTTACATTCTGGATGCTGATTGTCAGCTCTGTCTTGAAATCGCTGAAGTCCTTTGCAAGCTCGTAGCCATGGTGGTAGAAAGTGAAAAGCCCCTGCAGAAAGGCCAGCAGCTGCATTGGGGTAACATAAATCAAGATAGTCAGTAGTGACCCACAGCCGCTTTGAAAACAACCACTGCTGAGGGGAAGCATCTCTGTAGCTCCCTAGGGGTGCAGGGGCTTGCTGGCAGTCCCTAGGAAGACACCCTAGGGTGTTCCTTGTTTCACTTTCAAAACCTCCTCTGAACAGACCTCAAAGCCACAGCAAGCCCCAGCCCCAGGACCCCTCGTCACCTATATTCCCCCTTCTTGCCTCAGCCAAGCCTAAGCATCACCGAGAGCCAAGCCAAGAGGTGTCAGGCAAAGCAGGCAGCATGCTGCCGTTCCCTGTATTGTGCCTCTCCCAACTCTCAGTTACTCACCTCTCAGCCGGAATTACTCTTGGGAAGAGCCAGGGGGTTTTGGCACTTCCCAGAAGAGCTTAAAGAACTTAGCACCTGAGCAAAGGTAGACCTCAGAGAGCTTTTTCTTCCCCCCTATTTCTGTCACTCTTGCACTCTTTTTTCCTCGTGAATGTTAGTTACAGTTTTTTTCCCCAATCAAGCCTATTTTTCTTTTAATTGCTGGCAGGCTCCTCAGTCCAGCCCACGATGACAGAGATGTCTGCACAATAAAAAAATCAAATACTTCCAGCATGCATGTGGCTGCTGAGTTAAATGGCTCTGTACCCCAAGGCTCACACAAGTGCTTTCTCCCCTCAAATCTCCCTCTGAAAGAGGGGCTGCAAGGTGAAGCTGGACCCACCCCGAGCCATCCCACTGCAGGGATGCCCCACACCGCAGCCCGGCTCCTCACAAGCCCTCACTTCTCCACACAATCCCCCATTTTTTGCAGGCTGAGGCAGCTTGAGTGCTCACTTACAGGTTCCACGAACTCAAACATCTTCCTCTCCTGGACCTCTTGCACCTTGAAGACATACTCCAGCGAGACTTCATAGAAATGCTGCCGAACCAGGTCCACCTGGCTGTCTGCCTGCAAGCGTCAGGAAGATTAAAGAGGAAATACAAAGTCACTACTGACTGGGAGCACTTGGCCTTGCGACTAGAGGACATCTGGGTGTAAGGGGAATGTGCCCATGCAGAACAAATATAGCTTCAGACCACAGTCCAGGGCTAGACAGATGGCACAGCGATTAAATATAAACCTGATTCACATGAACAGGCTCTTTCTTCAGCTGAAAACAATGTTTTTGTTGACTCATGTTCTCACCTCCCCGACAGCTGTGTAAAAAAGCAAGCATTAGAAGGAAAATAAGAAGTTGCTACCTACTTGATAATAAAAGGCAATTATCTGCTTTCTGGAAAGCACCGCAACTGGAGATTGCCTCCAGGGTCGAACCAGGCAGTACACGTGCCCTACCACCCTCTCCAGAGAGCATGTCACTTCAGTTGATCAGCAGACAGCAAATCCTCTCTGCTTTGAAGCTAAAGCCCAAGTGAGCAAAAACAGGGATATGCCCCAATCTCAGTGCATACAAATAACCTCATCATCATGCACATGGAGCAGAGCCACTCGAGGTGAGGGACACAGGTATCCCTGGCACATGTTGCTGCTATGTTTGCAAACGATACTTTGCATAGAGCAGCCCAGGGTGTCTCTGATGCTGGTGGTGCACACAGGGAGGTTGGTCTGGGTGACCCACCATCCCTCTGACCTCAGCACCAGTAAACTCAGCTGGTCAAAGAGCCTCAGCCCCAGCACAAACTGCCATCAAGTCATTGCTCAACAGGAGGCAAATTCTTCTGTCCCAGCTGAAGCCAGCAAGATGCCCTCACCAGCGTGACCCTTGCTGCATCTAGGGCAGCACTGGACCCCCAGGCAGGAGGATACGCTGTACCACACATCCCATCAGGGCTGGACACATGGCTGCTCCCATGCTCTGCAAAACCCAGCTGGCAAATATGCGCTTGCATTTGAGCAGCGGCTTACTCCTGATTTTCAGTGTGACACAGCCATGAAATGGCCTGTTTTCCCCCATAACCTGCCACCAGCATTTGTGCTGTGTGCCCAGGGTGTGCAGGCTGAGGTAATTAGCAAACTGAGTTCTGAAAAGCAGAAAATATAACATAATCAAATAACTTCGCCAGGAGTTAAATGGCAGATTAGACTTTGTGTGTTATTTAATTGGTCAACAGCCAAAGCAGCAAAGAATTCCCATGGTTTCCTCCTCTCTATGCATTGCCGCAGCAGTTGCACATGCATCCACTATCACCCCCAGCTGTAGACAGCAAGAGGAGGTTAGGAAATATAAAACACCAAATCTCCCAGACACAAATGCTCTTCCCTTAGAAATCAAGGTGTCTAGTGAAGCTTCAGACTGCTCATAAACAAGTGCGTGTTAATTTTCCTAAATGGTACCTTCCCATCAGCACCTTTTCTGCACGCCCATCTGCTGTGGCTGCAGCCCCCTGCCTGGAAAACCCACTTGACAGGCAGGGACCGCAGTGGGCAGCCCCAGGGGAGGTACCAGACAGGGTGAGTGCACGCATATGCCGCTGGATGACACGTCCACGTTGCACAGCCTATACGCTGGACTGCTTTTTCAAAGGCATCCGCCTCCTCAGTGAGGCTTGAGCCACCAAAACGAGTGTATGCTTCCTAGTGCCCCGGGGGAAAAGGCCCCAGCACCTGAACTCGGGAACTGGCTCCAGCCCCCACCTGCCTTCACAGCGAAACAGAAGTCAGTATTTCGGGTGGAATGCGCCAGCAGATGGCACCCGCAGGCAGCACTGCCCAGCCTACACCGGCACCCACATCCCACACACCGCCACCGCCTGCATCCCGCACAGCACCACCCCGCACACCGCCACCACCACCACCTGCATCCCGCACAGCACCACCCCGCACATCCCACATACAGCCACTGCCCACATCGCGCACAGAATCCCACTCCCTGCTGCACTGGGTTCCCAGGCAGCCCTGCAAGACCATACTCTGCCCAGGGCACAGGATGACACCTCTGAAAATCGCTGTTGCAACCTGACAGCCACAAGTGGATCCTTCCCTCTCCAGAAACAAATCCTTCCACTCCTGTGTCTCACAACAGTATTTCAAACACGAACTAAAACAGAGGTTTAAAAGCCATGAGAATGGGACTCCATCTTCAGGGACATAAGGGTGCTTCCACACTGTAAGTTATCTACAAACCCAGAACACCTATGCAAGGACAAAGCTGGCTTACAAGCATGTCAACCCTGATTCTTACACCCTTCTTCAAGCCTGATCTGGTGGAAGATGATTATTTGTGCCCCAGATATATCTGCTCTTCTGAGTCCCCAACTCTGATAAGCACCATACCACCACCTGAGCAATCCCAGTGCAGAAGCCATCGCCTGGGCCCACCAGTTCCCCCAGCAGCACACCAAAATCAAGGACGTACATCCTGCAGGGACCAACCCAGCTCTGGGCCAGTGCAGGGAATTTCCAGACTTGGAAGAAATGACTGAAAACTCAGCATACTCATCCAGTAAGAGCATTTGGCACAGCATACGTCCAGAGTCAGTAATAGGCTCCTAAAGAGTTTAAAAGCACTAAGCCTGATCACTCCTCCCACGAAGCCCAAAGCCAGTACAGCCACTTTCAGAGAAGGAAACTAGACATCCATGATTTATGCTGGCACAAGGGAAGCCTGCAGGAGAACCAGTTCCTTTCTGTTACACTCTTTAATTATAAGCTCTCTCTCCTTTTTTATTGCTATCCATTTTGGGATCCCTCTGATTTACTCACCAAAACAGCTCTGTCCCCTTTCATTACAGGAGGAGGGGAAAAAAACCCACTCACAGCCAGAAAGAGGGAAAACAATGAGTTTACAGCAAGCAGAACCAACGCTATAAGCTGCTTAAAGCATTCAAAAAGCTCCCCACAGTTACAGCTAGCCATGGAAAACTGATGTTGCTCTCACCTCCTGAAGCTGGGATTCTTTCTTCTTAGAAGACAAGTTTAAGTGCTTTTCTAGGACACCACAATACTTCTCAGTCTCCTTGTCATATTTCTTTTTGGCATCCTGCAAAACAGAACAGAAAGTGTGATGCTGAACAGAACAGCACCAGAGCAGCTGTGAGGACTCACAGCATCCCCGTGGCATTGGGCACAAGTCTCGGGCAGGAGATAACCCCCTTCTGCACAGCAAGACATGGGACCAAGGCCAAGGGGCATCAGATGGAAGCAAGTGAAGCTGCTTTTATCCGTGACCATCAGGCAGCTCCAGGCAAGCAGCTTATGCTGCCAAAATCCAAGACTCAGGGGAGCCTCTCCTCTACTCCCAGAGCCCAAAGCTTAGCAAAACATCCAGGGCTGTCCAAAGACAACACAGTGAGGAAAAGTGCTTGCTAACCAGCTAACCAGAACATCATCACAATTTCATATCCCATTCCTTGCCACTCCTTGCAAGGACTAATCCTATGTGTCACTCAGGACAACGACACAGTAATTTGGCTGTTCATGGCAGAAGCATTAAAGGAGGATATCAACCTCAACTTTTCTTTTGCACCTCTCATTCCAGCCTCACCACCCTGACTCACCAGTATGAAATCCACCACTGACACCTGCAAATAACTGGCTCCTTTCTGAAGGACCCTTTTTTGTCTTTTTTTGTTGCTGTTGTTGCATGAACCAGGAAAGCCTGGCCAGGCTGGGCTGTGCCATGGTGCCACCACAGCTGCTGTGCCAGTGGGGAGCTGGGCACACTGCTGCCATGCAAACACAGCCCCGATGGGCCGGCATGTGCTTCTTGCAGGCAGCAGCAGGTTGTTAAAACAACAGGATAGCCGCAGACAGCAGTTTTAATTTCAGAACAAAGGCAGGAAAGAAAGCAGGGCCCAGGCTTTCTCACAGCTGCCTTCAGCCACACTGGTGCTTCCCAAGGCTTGCCTGTCCTGACAGAAACCATCCAAATTCCCATGCAGCCACCCAGTGACACACCAGGAGTGGGGAGCACAGACCAGTGGGCTCAGGCAGCTGGGAACCCCTCTTAAGAAAATGCTAGTTCTTGCTTGCTGTAAGAAAAAAAAGTTCACTTCAACTGGCATGTGATTTTTGGCCCTTGGCATGTTACTTGGTTGTGGGTGAACTCACAATACTGAGGCACTTTCCTGGGAGCTGGATCCATCCCACAGCAGCACATCACCTCCTCTCACGCTCAAGCCCAGCAGGGCCCATTCCCTGCAGTGGCGACAGGTCCCAGCCACCACCACAGCCATCGCCCTGTGGCTCTGGGCTCTGCTCTTGAGCCCGAGCAGGGGCTCCCAGAGGAGACAGCAGCTCAGCACAGCAGCAACTTACCTTAGCGGCTCCGATCTGCTCCTTGCGAAACTTCTCCAGTGGTGTGATCAGCACCTCGCTGGCATTCTCGATCTACAGGCAAAGACATACGTAACTCACCCACCCACCTTTTTACCAGCTCAGCCCCAGACAACCATGCTGCTCAACAGCCTTTCCCACGGAAACCCTCCTGCAGCCCACACAAACTCCAGCCCCTCTGGCTCCATGCTGGCTGAGGAGCTTGTACCAAACCTGCCTCTCGCCCCAGCAAGCCCTACCAGCACCAGCACCGGCCATTTTCCAACTGCAAAACACCATTACTGATACTCTTCCGGTGTATGTCCCCACTAAATTTACCCTCCCCTCCCTCTGGTCTCCCCTGCAGCTCTGCCACGGGCAAGGGAAGGTGCACAGGGGCTTGTAACTGCTGCATGCCACAGTGCCCTGGGCACCACACCACCCACCATGGGCAGAGTCACCAGCTGCAGCACCAGTGCCATCCCTACCCCACTCCCGGCAGACAGGTCCATACCATGCGCATCCGCTCGTCTTCCAGGTTCCGCAGCACCGTTGCAAACTCCTGCAGAGACTTGGCTGGAAGGGACACACCCCCACAGATAGCATTTAACATTTTCATTTCTTTTTAAAGAAAGAGACTGAAGAGGGGATTTTTGTTTGTTTGCATTTTGGGGGGTTGGTTGTTTGGGGTTTTTTTTTATCATCTTTGCTCTCTCCCTAAAAAGGCTTCCAGTTGCCTACAGAAGCAACTGGTAGCAAAGCAACCCAGCACTGTGTTCCCTGCTCTGGAGAGAAACACCGCACCTTCATCTCAAACCTGCCCTACCCAACAGCTGGTCACCAAACAGCCCTACAGCTCAGCACTGGCTTCACCCGTGTTCAGCATGTGAGTGGCAGCTCACCAGCATGTGCATCACGCCAAGGGGGCTTGGATGAGAAAGCTATTTTTGCTGAGACTCTGGGCACAAATAAATAAGCAAAGTTAAATCAGAGCTAAAGCTCATTTGCTCTCCTGGCTCCAGACAATGCGCATAATAAGCTCTAAAAGTTCAGCTGGGGCAGAAGCAGGGTAACATGGAGTGAAGTGGCTGAAGCTGCTGCCCTGTGCCACAAGAAGCTCTGCGGTGAAGCCAGGCTCAGTTCAGAGAGCACTGCATGCTCTGCACTGCTGGCTCCTGCCAGCACAGCTGGTGCTGCCAACTCCTTTGCTCCTGCAGCTGGCAGTGAGGCTGCTGCTCCTCTCCTTCAGACCACAGCCCCTTTGCAGTGTACCGTATCTCCAGACACCTGCTTTCCAATGCAAAGGGGCCAGATAATCTAGACTGTTTCAGACACAGGCAATCTTCTTCCTTTCCTATCTGCAATTACTAGATTTAGGCCAAAAAGCAATTTGTTTCCTTGAGAAGGCTTTGCTGATGTTGAATCAGGAGAAATATGCCATTTCCAGAGAGCAGGAAAGCACCCAAATCCCCAGGCCCCTTGGGGTCCTCACGTGGGTTTCTACCCCGTGCCCTGCTCAGCTCAGGAGTCTGGAGTGTGGCTTCAGGGCTACCCACAGCACCAACACCCAGGACTCACCAATGCAGATCTCATCATCTGTTTCAGCATCACCAATGCAGCGGAATTTAAACTCATTGAGAGAGTCTGCAAACTTGCGCTTGGCTGCTGACAGGTCTGCCAAGAGAGTGGGAGAGGGGAAAAAACAGATGTTAAGAAAAGGAAAAAGCCCACCACCAACATGATGCAGGTGAAGGTAACCCCAGCCAGCAAGACCTCATGGAGGGATGGTGACCCCCAGCACCAGGGAAGCCCTGAAAGCACTGCCCTTCTCCTGCACCCACTCCAGGGATGGGGCTCCGTGGGGTCCCAGCCAGCACCCACCAAAATACACCACAGGAGATGAAACCTCAAAATACTTTGAGAACCATGCGGGAGCTCAAGCCCGGTGCCACAGGGCAGCGGCAAATGGCGATGCACAGTGGCACTGCCAGGCAGCTCCTCCGCTGCACCCCAAGAGCCAGCACCTCTGCACAGGCTCCCAGTCCTGCTGAAGCAAGGCACCATGAATGGGGAATAATGCAGAAGTTTATTGCTTTCCAAACTGCAGATTCTCTCTGAGATCTGAATCCTATTAAGTTCTTACTTGCAATGACCTGAGCAGATCCTGGACTGGCTTTTCGAACCAGCCCCGTAACCCTGATCATGCAGACACACGCTCCTGGGCACTACAAGGCACTGACTCAGAAGGAACTCATACTTGAGCAATGCGAGGAACTGCAGGCCTTCATACTGCATTAGGAAGACATAATGCTAATTTCTCAGTGCATTTTTTCACGCAAAGTCCAAAAATTCAGCATTTTTTTTCAGTTCCAAGCACAGGTAGAAAACATGCCTGTGCACACAAAAGCCATTTTCTCCTCTCTGACACCAACAGCCAAAAGATAACCATGAAAGATTTTGAGCATTTTGCTTTCCCCATTGGATAGGGGAGTTCACAGCTTTCTCCAAGCATTAATGCTGTCCTCCCAGTGTCTCTGCTTAAAGCCCTGGGGTTAATCCTGCCCACAGTTCAGTCCCAGCTGCCTTTGCACAATTGCTTCCTAAGGCAGCAGGAAACCACGCAGCAAATACAGGCAGGGAGAGGGAAAGCACCAGGAGCTTTCCTGGGGGAAAAGTACAGTGGGGACTTCTCCAAAGAGCAGCTGAGGAGCCCCGACTGCAGGGACCCAGGAGTGGAGCATCCGTACTTTCAAATCATGGGTCACATGAAACAGCATTTACGTTTTGCTCCCTGGACAAAGGAATGAGCACCACTGACACTCTGCTGGTGTCCGGGGCTGCCGGGAGCCTCTGCCTGCACCCACAGGAGCAGAATGTATGTTTTTTGGAAGGCAGCTTCCGCGGTGCTCCTGCCAGGGTTTAAAAGAGGGACTCACAGGAGGTGGGAAGCTTTGCTCCAGCTCTGTGGCACAGGCACCAATGGCATGAAGCAGATGAAGGGCAGAGAGGCAGCAGGACAGCCCCTGGGCAGCTATCTGGCCACACCACAGTGCCAGGGCAGCTGGCTGCACCCCCAGAGAAGGAAGAGGTGGGGGCCACCTGGCAGCACCCCAGTGCAGCTCTCCCCACTCTCCTCCACATGCTGCTGCTGCCCCCACCAGAGCAGCCCCCCTTCCCTCACTGGGGCCGCCAGAGGGCTCAGGGACTTTAACCCAGTCCCCAGAGCCAAGTGGCCTCCTGCCTCCTCTGGAATAATAACGAAGATGACGTTAATGACTTAAGGAGCCATTTCCTCTCCCCCAGCTCCATGCTGTCAGCCACTTTCCCTGCCACATACTGCGGCCTCACCAATACACTGCTCATATTATGCGTGGCATGTCCCAGCCAAACCAGACCTGCCATGACAACTCTCATGCCCACCACTGGCTGGGCAGGCCCGCAGAGCCAGAGTCTACTCTGACACAGGGACAAACACCCAGGGGGGAGCCGAGCATCTGCAGCCCAGGACAGGGACACCAGCATTCAAACAGCACCCCTTGCCAAAGCCATCCCTCCCCACTGAGAGTGAGGAGGAGGTCAGGGCTCTGCAGCCAGCAGGCACAGGCACCAGGCACAAGCCAGAGCAAAGCCAAGAAGCCCTCGGAGGTGGTGGTCCACAAGAGCGACAGCCCATGTTGATTATAAAAAGGCAAGGGAGAGGCAGGGGAAAAAGGAGGTAATTCCCGGTGCAGCAACAATAAAGGAGGATCACTGGCAGCCACTTGCTGAATAACGTGGCCAAGTCAGCGCGGTGAAGTGGATGCTATAATTAGCAGTAGGCTTGGCCAGAACAGGAGAGAGGAACACCCACACTGTACCTTTGGGGACAAGCGAGGAGCCAGCACAGAGGGGGCACCATCATCCTCCCTGTGCCACTGTTAGACCCACCTGCACTCCTAGCATGTTGTTCTCCTAAAAGCTCAAATCTCTCATCTATACTTTGGGGAAAAAAAACCTAACAGTGGAAGCAGCCAAAGTTCCCGGCTGCACACAGGGAAACCAGGGTGGCCCCTCCACGGGCCAGTCATCAGCTCCTAAGGCTTCTTCTCCCCCAAAGCTGTGGACAAGCAAATCAAAATCCTACAAAGGCTCAACGGAAACTTCTGCTTCCTCTTGTGCACGAATAAAACCACCCGGACCCTGCACATGAGTCACAGCTGGGCTGTGCCAAAGGCTGTGGAACTTCTGCTTCTAAGTTCTCTGGCTGGCTTCATCAGTCAGCTGCAACATCAGGGAAAACCACCACAAAGCCAGAAAAATCCTTCTGCCTGAGTAATGCAACCAGCTCAGGGTCCAGGCACCACCGGATGGTTGTCCTGCAGGGACAGGAGCTGGGCCCACCAGTATGGATCCAGGGATGTGCAGGTGCTGGCAGAAGCAGCAAGGTTGCAACGTGCCTGCAGAGACAGTGCAGTGGCAGCCAGCCCAGGGGTGCCCAGACACGGGTGCCCAGCCTTCAGCCAATAAACCTTTCCTCTGCCCATCACACCTTGGGGCTGCAGCACTTAACACTGATGATCTTCAAGGGCAGTAAGGAAAGCATGATGTCTGGCAGAGGCATCCCAGGAGTTGAAAGCACCCCCACACAAGATGCTGGAACACTGGGAGAGCAAGAGGTGGCTGCTGCCACCTCATGCTGCAGCCGCCTCAGGAGGGTCCAGGGTACAGCCTCAGCCCTGGGGATGCTGCCATAGAGCCATGGGCTCATCTGCATCCAGGATCCAAGACAAAACCAAGTGGAGAAAACACCGGACAAGCAGCAGGAAAGCAGATCTGTCCCACCTGCAAAGTAATGCCTGTGTATGTGCTAACACAGCTGGGGTTCCTCTGCCCAGCACATCACAGTGCGTGGTCAGTGCACTTGAAATTACCATCTCTGGTCAATACACACTTGCTCAAGTAACAGCTACGTGTGCTGCCCAAAGCCCTGCTGTGCCCGCCTGTTTTCCCTCCGCTCCAACACAGGACTGTCCTGTCCCACAGTCCCCCTGTCCGTGATTCATTCCTTTCCCCTCTCCATGCTGACTGTCCCACGGTGGGGGTTGCTATTGCAGTCCTCCTCATCATCATCGCCTCCCATGGCTCCCCATTCCCACACCCAGGCTGGCAGGGATGGAATGATCCCTTCAGGAAAGCGCGCTTGACGGAAAACAGGCACACACAACACATGCCAGAGGTCCAGCTGTGTAGCTACAGCAACCAATAAATAAAGTGCCCTTTTAAAAGAAGTGATGTATCAGCTTGTTACTGCAATACAGGGTTACTTGCTCAACCTCTTCCAGCAGCAGCCCAGCAGTGCTCCCCTTCCCAAACACTTTGCCCTTCCTGGAAGAGGGTTCATGACCTGAAATGGGTGAAATGGGAACAAATTGCAGAGGACTGGGACAAGTGATATGGAAGGAGATATGAGCTCACAGACGGCAGAGGTACCAGCAGGGACCTGTCCCAGCAAGGAGGGAGTTGGAGCTGAACTGTGAGGTCTGATCCTGTCTTTCCTGGCAGCAAGTCAGAGAGCAGCAATCAAAGCACCCGGCATCGCTTGTCCATCAGCACAGCAAAGCTGAGCAGAAACAAAGGGTGCAGACAGGGGATCTGCCTCTGTCTGCTGCGGCTTGATCAGTTCCCGCACAACTCCTGAGACGTGGCTTTGGTTTTTTTGTGACCAGCCCTTTAGTAGATGTTTGAGAGCCAGTTTTGGCTGTGCCCCTACACAGTGTGCCACTGTGCTCCTGCAACAGGGGATGGAGCATCTCAGGGAGCCCTGCCCTGCTGGCATCCAGGGTCCTGCCCCAGCACACAGTGCAGAGGCAGCCACTTGCAGAGTCAGAGCAGAGGCATGTGCTGTGCCACCAAATACTGCAGCATCTGCCCCTCACACAGTAGAAACATGCTCAGCATCCTCACCACCCGCAGCAGGAACAGCATAGAGAGGGGATGGCTCCCAACAGGACAGAGGGCAGCTGCCTGCACCTGGAAGCAGCCTTGGTTAACCCTTTGCCCATCCCTCCTCCTTCACACCCGGCTCAGCGGTCAGCCAGCTCCTCCCTGGTACCCCACATCTCTCCTCCTCCCTCCACCAGCCAGAAAGCAGAGTAATTGCTGGTTGAGTTTCCGTCCCAGCCTCACACCTCCAGGCAACAAAGCTCCCTCCAAACCCGGCTGAGGCAAACGTTACTCCAGCCTGCATCAACCCTGCAAGTGAGCAGCAGCAAGGGAGCAGCTCACACACCTGCTGTCTATCCTCCCTGATCACCCCAGCATCCCCCCTCCTCCTCCCCAGCTACGGAGAGTTAAATCTTCTTTCTGGGAAGTGGTTGCTAGTACTGCAATGAGGCTGAAGTAGTTGTTTTTTACAGAAAAAGTCCCTTCCAAAGGAATTTGGAACAATTTTAAAAGGCTGTTTGCAGAAGGAAGGCGTTGTGATTCACAAGCCTCCTCCACACGTACAGCATCCCAGGAACAATGGGGATGACCCCATCCCAGGCAGGTCCAAAGCCAGACTCACAGAGGGGCAGCCTCCATGCACAGGTCTCCCCTGGGGGCACACTGCTGGGAGATGGGGCAGCCCTGTTCCCCTGGATGCAGGTGTCAGATCTAATGCACGCCGGGTTCAAGTGACTCCACACATGGAGCTTCAGCCACTTCACCCCAATCACCCCACTGAACACGTGTTCAGTGTTTAAAATATTTTCAGGCTTTTCCAAAGGGACCTCAGAGATACAGTGCACTGAAACCTGAAAGCCTGGGCAGATGTAGAGCAGGGAGCTTTCCCATTAAATCAAAATTTATAAGGGGCTTAGAAAAGATTGCAAATCCTTCACCTGCATGCTTTTCCTGGCTGGGATGGACGCTGGGAAACCTGATCACAGGACACAGAGGGGAACTGTAACACATCAAAATGAGACATCAAGAAGACAGACATCTCCTCCTGTCTGGTCCTGGTGCCCGCCAGGGAGCGTGGTCCCCCAGTCTTGCAGTTAAACTGCTAACTCAGAAAGCAAGGGGCTCTCCCCAAAGCTGACTTCACAGCCAGCTTGCTATTTAAGCTGGAAAAAGCAAAAATAGCTCTGGCTCAGCTGCGCTGTCAGGACACTCGGGACAGATGCAGTAGAATGCTGCAGGCAGTTCAAGTTAACGACAAACCCGCTGACAAGTCTGGAAGTGAAGGGTTAATGCTGCTGCAAAGGGCAAAAGCAAAGGATGGTGATGAAGCCAGTTGCATGCTACAAGGCAAGTTCCAGCAATCTCCACATCTGATAGAGGTTGTGCTCACACAGAGCGGTATTTCTACACTTCCTGCAAAGAAAATTGCTTAACAGCCTATATTTAATGCTCAATTGGACAACAGGAACCGAGACTCCTGCCCCTTCCTTCCCCTGCAACAGGGAACAGCAGGGAACAGCAGGTTCAGGCTGTGAGTCCCTTGCAAGCCCCTGGAGAGAAACAGAGGGTCCCCAGTTCCGAGCCCTCGCCTTCTCCTTGTGGGCACCTCTGCCCAGCTGCCAGCAATGATATTGCCTGTGCCCTGCCAGCAACACCCATGACCCCACTGCCCCGGGCGGGTTTCCAGCCCCACCACTGGGGAGGTGACCACACTCCCACTGGCAACCACAGGGACAGAAGTCACCAGCTCCCCCATCATGGGTCTGACAAGTTCCTTAAAGCTTCTCCAAACAAAATTCGCATCTAATTCACAGTCTATTTCTTGGCTGTTTTTCAAGAAAATGCCTCCAGCCCTCCTTACTGCATGTGTGTCTGTGGGTCAGCAAAAGGGGCTGATGGTCTTGCAGCTGCACAGCAGGGTGTGCTGACACAAGCTGGGCTTGCTCCTGGTGCTCTCACCAGGCGCTGACATACAGGCAATCCTCTTTGGTCCTCTATTGCAGCAGCTCCCCTTTCAGCACGATGGGAGAAAATGATGGGTCCTGCCTCCCTGGGACAATGGAGGTGAAGCCTCAGGGTCCAAAACACTTTGGGATCTGCACACAGCAGACACTGCACAAGTGCAAGGTGTGACCGTCATCAGATATCATCTGCCCAGGCTTCAGGGGTAACACACATCACAGAGCCCCGGGGCACTGATGGTCAGTGACAGCCCACACACAGAAACAATTCAGCATGAACAGTACAAATCCAGAGTAACAGCACAAGCAAAGGCAGCAGCAGCACAGTATCACTGTTTGCTGGGGATCTCACTGCGCAGGTGCTGCTGCCCCACAGCACCTGGGCTCATGCACCCTGTGCACAGCCACAGGAGGGGACCAGTGCAATGCACGAGTGCCATCGGCTGACCCCAAGGCTAACGTACCATGCCATGCAAGCTGCTGTGTGCTAGCCACGAGCCTGACATACAAGCCACGAGCCCAGTGTGCAAGCTGCACTGCTGCTAGCCCCGGAGAGGGGATGAGGGACACTGCAAGAGGACACAGAGCAGCAAGGGGCAGCTCCTCACTCTGCACTCCCCATGAGATCACAGCAGTGTGTCTGCAGAGTCTCACAGTGTGCAGCTATGGCAGGGGCTGGTTCACCTCCACCACTGCCTTGATGGCCTGCCAGGAGCCTCCTCCAGTGATGCCCAAGCAGGATCCAGCCAGGGGTCTGTCCTGTGAAACAGCCCAGATGCAGGAGCACAGAGAAGGCAGATCTGGGGGGGTCCCCAGTGGAGACCTCCCCATCTGGCTACAGAGAAAGCAGAGCATGGCACAGCCTGCTCAGCCACACCAGTGGCACCCCCACAGACCCACACCTCCCCAGCTGTTGCAGTCAGCACCAAGCAACCCCACAGTGGGCCAGGGCCAGCCAAGATGGGTAATCCAGGGAACAGCTGTTCTAATCAGCAGCCAAAACAGCCGGATTACGGCCTGACAAGGGTGCTTAGAAAGCAGCAATATGGTGTCTGACCCCGCAGCAAGCACCCGCCGCCAGTGACCACCCAGCAAGCTAGGGATTTGGGCACAACGCCAGAGCAAAGCTGCTGTGGGGTCATGCAACATCTCCCAGTGCTTGGGGATGCTAAGGGATGGGGGTTTGGGAAAGGTCAGAGCTGGGAATGACCAACTGGATCTGGCCCACGGACACATGCAAGCACTCTGCCGTGCTGCTGAGGTTGGGACGCTCTGACCAAACCATAGCCCAGCAGTTCATGCTGGAATCCAGCAACAAGCACCTTGTGCCTGAAAATCAGCATTTGCAGCAAACAGCATCAAATTTTAGTCCCCACACGGACCCAGCCCATGCGCTGCTGGAGTCAGCAGGAAGCATCAGGGCAGCATCACTAAACGCTTAATTTGTTCCAAAAGGCTTAAATTCTCTCTCTTTGCACTTCCCAGTGGAGGTCAGCACAAGTCCCACTGCTGCAAGACACCACAGTCCTCCAGATCCAGCACAACCCCCAAGCCACTTCCATACATAATTAGCAATGATTTGTTTATTAAATAACTTCTCCGCCAGGCAGTTGGAGTTAATCAGTGATTTAGGATGGGACTGCAGCTGCTGGCACATTCCCCCTCTGATTCATCACTCAAGTAAATATGTAAAACCAGATGAGCAGAGACTACCCCACCTCCAGCAGCAGCTTCTGCCATCATGTTTGTGCACAAAAGCCCACAGAAAGGCTGTCCTGGCTTGGCATAGTCCAGAGATCAAAGTTTAATGGTGCTAAACCCAGCAGGAGGTGACCTCAAGGACTGGTGCAATGGGTGAAGTCCCTGCGCTCATCCCATGCAAAACCCCCTGAGGCAGGGAGAGCATCACTGCCATGGCCCCACAGCACCCCCAGACCCCATTTCAGTGCCTTTACTATATGCACAGCCCCAAGCCGAAGCACAATGCCAAGCTTCATCTCAGCAGCGCACACAGGGAGGACAAATCCCATCTCCTCAAATCCCAGAACTTCATTTTACCATGGAAAGTTTACAAACACGTATACCCTACAAACCATGCTTCAAGGGAAAACCCCAAAACTGCTCAGATGTGCTAAAGCACAAGAAAAATTGAGCAGTCCAAGACGGCCCCGAGACTGAACACCCAGAAGGTGCCACAGCTTCTGCTCAGACTTTTAATGCAACCACGGGAGTGTACTGCACTGCTGCCCAGCCAAGGCATCACCATATGCCTCACTTCACACACTCAGCGTGGCTTCATACAGCAAAATGTTTGCCAGAGGGACAGAGAACCCATTGTAGGATGAATGAGACTATTGACGGGGCTCAAATAGCAGATCAGATTTGAGTAACACGCTGAAGACATGAATTATTTCCATGGTATTTTAAGAGATAAAGGTTTGGTGCTTCGTGAATAGCAAAGTTAGCCCTTGGAAGGACTGCCTGATTGCACAGCTAAAATTATCCCCCTGCTGCCCACCAGTCCAGCACCCTGGCCACGTCATCTTGCCACCCCCAAATCAATAACATTTGGAGTTATCTTGGGAGCCTTGAAATGCCAGGACATTTTTGCAAAGCTTCCCGAGATTCCTGATGAAAGGTACTGAAGACCAAAGGAAAATGAAGCCAGAAGAACCATCGGGTCTCCTGGAGAGATGACTGGATTTCCAGGAAGATGAGGAGATTTCATGTCCCAGGGACACGAGGCAACCCTCACCCACAGCAGCTGAGGTTGCAGGCATCTCCCTTCAGCGACCCTGTTTGAAGGCGAAGGGGAGCAGCCTGGCTGCAGGAAAAAGGAGGGTCTGCTAGCAGCATTTGACTTTGCCTGTATACCACCAGGCAGGTTGTGCCAAGGAAGAAAGGGGACAGAGTTAAAAACAGAGAGTAAGCAAGAAGTAACTCCCTACCTAGTGTGTGGGCTGCTCACTTTGGAGGGGCAGGGGAAGGCAGCCCCTTTTCCCGCAGTGAGCTCTTGCAGAGAAGGCAGGAGCCTGACCTTGGCCCCCGCGCACTGGCTATAGCCCTCGTACTGGCTCACCAGGGCCCCAGTGACAAGATGCCACTTTACAGAAAACTTTAAAATCAGTAAAAACAGCTTCAGAGAGAAAAGAGCTGTGTGGGACTCTCAGAAACATCTATCTGGTCATAGATGCACAAGGCATCACAGGCTCCTGCCTGCTCCTCCCATCACCCATGGTAGAAACCGTCCAAATCTGCAATGCATGTTGCGGTAACCCATGGTCAAAAAAGCCCATGGTGGCAGGTGGAAGTCTGGCTGCCAGCACTGCTCAGCCCCGCATGAGGTCCTGCAGCGGGGGCTCAGGGCTCCAGGGGCATGGGAGGCAAGAAGCTGCTTCCTTTGACTCACGCTGCTCCAGCCACTCTTCTATTTCCAGCAGCCACCTCCACCTCCTGGTTTGAGGAAGCTGATGGTTAATCAGATCCCTCGTCCTTCTGCCCTCGCTTCTCTGACCTGGATCCAGCCCTGATCTTTCTCACTTTCTGGACATTTTAACCCAGTGCAGAGACTGATTTGCTGCTGAAGCTTTGAGCACAGGTCTCACCACTGCTCTCCATCCTTCCTGTTCAGCTTTTCTTAGCACTTGCCGATCACTTCCTATTGCAACAAAACCCAAACAGCAACTTTCATGACTCAGATCTTTATCTCACAGTGACTGAAAGCTTCAGAAACACAGCCCATGCAAACGCCTCTGCCCATTCCCCCCCTCCCCATGCTGCTGGCAGGACAGTAACTGGCTGAGGCAGCAGGGATGGGTTAACAAAGCAGTTAATGAAGCGGTCCTCACCAGTGCAGAGGGTCACACCCAAAGGGACCCTCCCTCACTTCAGTCCCAGGCACACGAACCATCATCAAACAGTGATGGGCTCAATGACCTCTCCATCCTTCTAGGAAAGGAAAACATGGGGAGGCTCCGGTCTGTCCTGTCCTGCATGGAAACTCTGGACTATTTTCTCTACTTGCCCAAACAGGATTTTTCAGAAGTAACCACTCCAAAGTGAAGCACCCTGTTTAGTGCCCGGCATGGTTCTGCCCTGCTCCAGTTTGGCCTCAACCAAGTTATTTGTTGAAAGGAAGGAGGTGCATAACGAGCAGCAGCAGCTCTTGGTTCAGAGACATGGGTGGAGAACAGACAGATAGGATGCCAGGTGGGGGTAAAGAAAAGCAACAGAAAACAAAATGACTTGAGAAATCCAGGCAATGCTTGCAAGTGCAACCTGCAGGTGCTGGTTCAGCAGAGCACTGTGAGCCATCTCTACCTGTGGTGAGGACAAGGAGAACATAAAGCCCATGAATGATGCAAACAACCCCCAGAAAGACTTCCCATTTCTGCAGACACTGAGAAGACAGAAGTCTGCAGGTGCAGGAAGGCACACCCTAAAGCAGGTTCCCACTCCCAGCAAGGAGTGCTGGGGCTGAAAGAAATGCAAGTGAGCTGCTTGAAAGCAAAAACCTTCCAGCAGCAGCTGGGAAACTACTACAAACCCCCCAGAATGGTCTTTGAAGAAAAGGGGCCCAAAGCCGGATACCAACAGCCCAGCAGGCAGCTTCCAGGCTTACCGTCACAGTGTCAGGACGCAGCACAGCATATCAGCACAGCACAGAGCCCTTGTTGCTCACCGCCCAGTGCAGGGGCTTCCTGGTGCTCTGCATGAATGTGGCAACATCCTGGTCCTCCCATAGCCCCTCAGAGCATCGCTGCCCATGGCTCCAGCATGGCCCACCCACACCCAGGCACAGGGAAGCATCCTCCAGGTGCCAGCCCCACTCTCCAGCATTGACCCTGAACGCAGAGAGCATTTAATGAACTATAGCATCAAAAAAAAAAAAAAAAAAAAAAAAAGAGAGAGAGATTTCTCCACTTCCCCACCCAACTACCATACCTGGCACTCTTCCCCATGTTTATTTTTGTTCACATCCTGATGCTGTTTTATGGCACAACCTCCCCCAGCCCATCCCAACCTGCAGCCGAGGCAGCAAGTGACTGCTGAGTGATGGAAAGTTTGCCGGCAAGCAGGTTGGGCAGGCGGCCAGGCATCAGAGCAACGAGAGGAGCTCAGGTAGGAGCAGACAAGGTCTCCAAATAAAATCAAATGTAAATATTCAGCACTCAAACACAGAGGAGGGATGCAGTGAAACAGCAAACACAGGTAATGGCTTAAGTCCCTGGAAAACTTCAGAGACACAGTAGTGAAATGGAAAACTACTGCCTCGGCTGGCACTTCCAAAGGCAGTCAACCACACAAGCAAAAGATCTGAGGAAGCAGTAGTGAAAATCCCCACATCACAATGAGGGCCAGGGCGAGGCATTTGGGAACAGCACTGCTGCAAAGACAGCAACTGCACACCTGCAGAAAGCAGCTGTTCTGCTGCTCCAAGCTTGCTTAGCTGTAAGGCTGAAACTATGAAAGATATTTTCAATTTCTTCCAGCCAACAAGGCTTTTGAGTATTGCATTTACACCCCCTACATCTGCAAGCTGCCCCACTGCCACTGCTTTAGGCAGGTCGTGCAAGTGCATCCAGCCTTACACCTTATGTGAATAAACTACCTCTGAAGGCAGGATGGAAATGCCACATTTTACTCACAGCTCCCTTGCTGGGGAGCGCAGGTGAGTCCATGATAGTGGAACACACTGCCCTGCTAAATATAAACTCTTCTCCGAGCCTTTTCTGTTTCTCTCCTCTCCAAACCCTGGAATGACCCACAGGAAGGTAGCAGATTACCCTTGTTGCCACAATATTTCATTGACTGGAGCCTGGAATCACATTTCATTAGAATAAAATGCCCTGCCTGAGACAGCTAATCAATTTAGAGGATGTTAATCCAGAAGAAATTTGTTCCTGACTGAGGCAATGACCATTAACAGAGCAGGAGGCCAGGTGGGGGTCTCAGTGGGTGGGAGGTCCCGGCACAGGGGGTGTGTTGGCAGAGCCGCTGGCCAGACACCACACCAGACACCACACCAGGAGCAGATTGCCTCAGGCACCAGCCATGCATTTAGATTGTCTCGTTATTAAATCTGATTAGTCAATAGACGGACAGACAGGCAGTCAGCTTGATTGCTCAAGGGACAGGCACCAAAGTATCGGGGTACCATGCAGGACAATGGGTCCATGGATCCTTGCACCCCGGGCAGGGAGGGGACCTGTACCCCATCCCTACGGACAGGAAAGGAGTCCTCTCTGACACATCCCAGCCAGCCCACCGCACATGCTGCCCACTGCATAGGGCAATGCCTTGTCAGTGCCCCCTCAGCTTGGCAGCCACCCCTGAGCAATGGGCCACATCCCAGCAGCGGCTCTCGCCAAGGGCCTGTGTGCCCACAGGCAGGGCAGGAAAGTGGGGTCAGCTCCCAGACCCTTGAAAAGCAGCTTTGCAGCAGCCTGCTTCCTTCTCCTCCTGAGGCGGCTGCGGAAATCCTTTTGTCTCTACTGCTCCTACACCTCAGCTGTAAGAACAGGAAAAATTCCACTGTGCTCACAGGAATATTACCAGCAAATGAGTCAATTTTTCCTGCTTCAGCAGGAAAAAAAAAAAAAAAAAGAAAGAAAAATTAAAACCTCCAGCAGAGCCCAGGAAGGCATGCAGGGTGCAAAACAGAATGCATGGCCTAGAGCGCATCACCGCCTTTAACCTGGGCTTTTTCTCAGCCTTGATCACCACCGACACTGAAAGGGTTGGGAATGCATTACTGTGAAATGCTTCCTGGCTCCCTGAATACCAGCCTTGCTCAAATGCTTCCAGGAGGCTCCTGCCCCAGAGCAGAGCCCCACTCCCTGCAGCAGCACCTGCCGCCCCTGCTGGATCCGAGCACTCCTCCAGGGCCTGCACCCCAAACCCTGCAAGAGCAAGGTATAGGTGCTGCTGCCCCAGCCACTCAGGGGAAAGCAGGCAAAAGCCACCCAAGCATTCTGCTCTGCAATGGGTTTGGGTTTTTTTGTAAAACATTGCTAAGCAACCAGCACTTGGCAAGGGCATCATTCTGGACAGATGCTGTTTCAGATAGAAAAAGAAAAATAAAAAAAAAACAACCCACAAACCAGCAAAGTGACAGTCTACCAGGCAGTATTATTAAAAAGTCACACACCAGCTTATTTTACAGGTCACTTGGCCCATGCAGAGAATCCTTTACGTTTCCCTCATTAAGATACCAATGCAGGATTAGAAGCTGCTAAAAAGAAAAAAGCACGTGGGTGTGCACATATGCATGTGCATGCACACTGTATGCAGCATATCCAGTGCACCAGGATAATGGCAACTAAACACAGGTTGCAATAACATCCTCAAGCACATCATTACACGTAGTGTGAACCTTCTGAAGGCTGTGCTGTGGGTACTGGGCCTGTTGCTCTGCTGGCCCCACTGCAGGACAGGCTGCATGGCACAACCACCTGCTGGGGAGCTGGGCAAACCCCAGAGAAAAAGAAAGCTCTTATTTTATAAGCTATTTACAGCTTGGCTGTAGATAAAAAAATCTATATCTTTTTGAAGTAGATTCTTTTACACTTTAACCTAGAACAAAAGGGGCATTTTTGACTTTTGGGAATTAAAAAAAAAAAAAAGAGTGGGGCAGAAAGCATGTTCCGATGGCTGCCCAAGCAAATGCTGTGCCACAGCAATACCCCTGCCTGCCCCTGGTGATGGGGTGCCACGGGGAGCTCTTCACCCTGGCTGTGGGTCTAAACCACAGGGAAGCGCCAGGAAGCAGCACCTGGGCCCTTTGCTGGCCCCTCGCCCCTGCTCTGGCACTGGCAGCACCAGCCCCCGCACCACACGGCTGTGCCCGTTGCTCCATGTGCGGAAGCCAGATGGTCTGGAGGCTGGTGCACTTCCCACAAACTTCAGCTAGAAAACAGCTTGGCATCACTGCAGAGACATCCCCTTCTCCCTCTACACTGTGATCCCCACTCCACAGAGCATTCCACAGCCACAGTCCCTCCCTTCCCAGCACACATCCAGCATGCCAGAAGTGCAGTGACCCTCAGGCTCCCATTGGCAGGCAGGAGTGGAGGCAGAGGAGTGCAATTCCCAGTTCCTCCAAGCCATGCTTGAGACCAGCCTTGCTATTAAGAGATAGGGTGATGCCCTAACGAACACACCTCATCAGAAGCGTGCAACCCTCATCAGGCCCAGGGCCACCAGGCGCTTGCATGGTGCAATGAAGAGGACCAGGTGGAAGCACCTTTGGTGCGGGACATGGAGGGGAGCATGCCAGGAAACAGGGAAAGCAGCCTCGGCTCTGCTGGCCACAGTGACAGCCGCTCATGTGCCTGTTGGAGGAGGGAGGGATGATTCACACCGAGCAGCTGAGAAGCGAACAAGCTGTGCAGGTTTTGGTACGAGCTCCCCCTCACTTTGCCTCCCTTCCCTGCCTACCACGGTCACGCTATAGCTACTCATCATGCCACATGCGAACCCGGCTCCTTCAGGTCTGCTTAAGAGATGGATCAAAAAAATCCAAGCACAGGAACAGATACCCAGCAAAACCCATCCTTCTGCTGCCCCACTGCTGAACAGTGTGGAAGGGCTACTCAAAACGCCCCAAACCAGAATCACTGCAGCACTGGCAGGGTTTGCCTCACCACACCACCATTGCTGCCCTCCTCAGACAGGGCAGGGGTTTCTGAAACCTCTTTGCTCAGGTGGAGGGATGCAAACCCCCAAGGACCCTGCCCCATTTTGTGCACAGATGCTGCTCTGGCCATGGCATTGCTCCCTGGGTTTCAGGGAGAAGCACAGAACAATTTCAGGGTGCCTACGGGATGGGGTGAGAGCAGAAGGGTCAGCAGCCCCCCTCTGCCAGCCAGGGACAGAGCTGGCAGCACCACAAGAGCCAACCCCACTCACCCCATCCCGTCCAGCTGCAGGCTCCTCCCCAGCTGGGATCAGCCATGGACTCACCACAAATGCCAACCTGCAGAAAGCACAGAGACATGTGGCAGAGCCCCGGCAGCACCACCTCCCACCCTCCTTCCAGCAACCATGGGAACAGCGTTTCCTCACACATTTTCAACATCATTGCCACCCACAAAGAAAAAAAAAAAAGAGGAAATCAAAACAGCCCACCATCCCAGCCTGGACCCCAGGCATGCAGGTAATACTGTGCACACTGCATGCACCACTTGGCACGGTGGGATTACAGGAGGAAATGTGGACACCAGATGAGGCTGTGCTGGCACATCTGCAGCCTTGGAAAAAAGGCCTCTTGACCCAAACCAGGCAAATCTATTCCATGCTGGAAGTATGAGCAGGATCCCGCAGGTACTCGGCTCCTGGTGCTACAGGAACACTGGGACATCCCACCCTGCCCCTCCACATCCCCCTCTCCAGGTCCATCCACTTCTTGCTCAGATTTTCCTCCCCGGACAGAGGCATGCACGTCCCAGCTACACCAGCTTCAGCAGCACAGTCAAGCCTTAGACCCTGCCTCTCAAGGCTGCTGTTTATTCCCCAGTTCATCCCCCATCAACCCAAAAGGGTTGAATTTATTCCAACATCAGACACCTAGTCAAGTGCTGGTGCCATGTCTACGCAGCAGCACACACAGGGCCAGCTGCTTCTCCAGACATCACCATCACACTGGTGTATCAGGACATGCTCTGTGGCATGATTCTAATTAAAAAGATCCCCAAGCCCTGTTAATGAGCCTTCTGCCAGCATAATTTAACAGACTTAATCATGAACCCACACTCTCCTGCATGCCCAAACCCTTCTGCTCATCAGCTTTCCTCTCCGGCACTGCCAAGAGGCTAGATACAGCTACAGCCCAAGTCAGCAGCTCACAACACCAGCTCAGTGGCTAGCACTGGACTCGAGGAGCCCACCCCACTCAGGAGCTGGCTCTCACCATCAGTCCCCAAACGGTCCTGGCTGCTGGGGGAGGAAGGGGTCCACAGGCGGCCCCAGGAGACCCCCAGGGAGATGGATGAATGATTCCTGGGGATATCAGAAGGAACCTCCCACGCAGACCATGACCACGGGCAGGACATGCAGCTGCAACACCCTGGCAGGCAGGGTGAGTTTTCCTTCTTACAATCAGGCTGAGCCAGACAGGATAAGCATGCAGTCCCCTGGAGCCACTGCTACTGCAAAGCAATCCTCCCAGGACTAATGGCAGGGACCAACCATCAGCAATAAAGAGTATCTTCCAAGCAGAAATACATTCCCATTGCTAATTTCCACTGGAGAGGATGAAGAGGAGCTTTCAACTTGTGCTGAAAATAAAGCAAAGTATTATCACTTGTACTAGGCCTCATTTGAATAAATGCCAGGCAAGCTATTAAATATGTGACTGCACAAGCCACACAGGTCATGCAAAGGAGGAAGAAGCCCTCTTTGCCTTTGGCACTGCTGGCATAGGACTGGCTGAGTTGTAACCAAGTACCTGTTCTGCAGCACAAAGTATTCCCCACACCAAACATTTCCTACTGCCCTCCAAAAGGAACGGGGCGGGGGGGGGGGGGGGGAATACATACTGACACAGGGAAGCCACGTTACACCTTTGCTGTGTGCAAAAAGAGGGAAAAAATCAGAAGCAACTCTTCTTAGCAACGAAACCCCAAAACCACGTGCTTTCCCCCCAGATTGGCCCTGTGGCTTGCTCACCTGGCCAAGGTGGAGAGCCCATGGCAGCCGCCCTGCCCCACTGCTGCTGAGCTCAGTGCTGGCAGAGACGCCCCCACCCCTCTGAGCACTGAGCAAGCTCCTTGGGCAAAGCTGACTCCCACTGCCTAGGAAGGGACCGGGGGTTTTGCCCACACAGATGCAGTGCTGCCCCAGGAAATCCTCCCTGCCAGGAGGCAGCATTTTCTCTCAGCACCTGGAAAATGCCAAACGGGCTATGCAGCAAGCACAGCGTGACTCACCTTGGTAGCCCTTGCACACCATCACTGCTCATAGGTGGCCAGCACTGAGTGCCTGATGGCAGCAGCAAAATACCATTTCTCATGGCACAACCAGAGCAGAACCAAATGCAAGCAGCCACAGCAGCCCAACAGAGGCCTATATTCATTTTTGCACCCTCCAGAAAGCACAATGTTCCTTTTCCTCCAAACCCAAGACTGCAGAATTACAGCTGTCTCCTAGCCAGGAGCACTCCAAACCATTAACATCTGCACCTGCAAAAATAGGGACCGTTCCTGGAAAGGCCAGACCTAAACCTCTAGATCTCAGTCCATCCACTCCTCTGTGCATGGGTGATGGAAAGGTTTGGTCTGTTACTATTTTCTTCAGGGACCAGAAAGGCAAAAGGATGAAAATAATCCAAGAGCTTCAGGTTCCTCCTCCCCACCACTGGTGGGCACCTGCGACACTGGGGCTATAAAGACCCATCACCCCAGACAGCAACAGGTTACGAAGCAGCCCAAGATGCGGCTCTTCCTGCAACACACCAGAGGGCTTGCACCCTGGAGAGGCAAACAAGAACATTTCAAGTGCACAGCACCACATTACCTATCTACCCACCTGAGCTGGGCAGCTATAGCCACCCCAGCCAGAGCCTCACCCAGGCTTGCTCTAGTTGGGGTGCCTGCCCAAGCAGGACCGAGTGTGCCAAACTGCAGAGTGGGCAGAGACAGGCAGCAATGGTAGCAAAGCCTGCTGGGGCAGAAGGCAACCAAAGGTATTGGCCAGAGTCTGAAACACTTCCTTACTGCCAGCCTAAGCCTTGTTTGTATCAAAAGGGAATTAACTGCTGAGGTTAAGCACCAGACAAAAGTTTCACTTTCACTTCCAGACGATCTGCAAAGTCACACCAGCTCCAGCCATGGCACTGCCACACCACAGTCATGGGCACAGACACTTCTCAAAGGTTTCAGCAAGACGCTGCTGAGACACAAAGTAAAATCCATGTGCAAGTGCATCCCTGAGTGTATGGTCCATGGGCAGAGCCCAACACACAGCACCGCAAAAAAACACTTTGTTTTTTAAGTTCCACAGCAACCACAGTGCTGGATGTATCCTGGGAAAAAACCCCACAGCTGCACCAAAAGCCCTCCTGGCATCACCCATGGTGGCAGCACAGGCCACTGGCACTATGCGGGCAAATGCAGATTGTCCCCCTGGGCAGCACATTAAAATCACACACAGCATGCACGGACCTAAGGGTGACTGCATTTCTCTGACAGGCTCATGCAGAGTGTGCTTCCACACTGCACACACCAGGGCTGTGCAGCTGGAAACCCCAGCTGGGGGACAAGCCCCAGCGCTCACCACAGCCAGTACAGCACACACCAGCATAGGGCAGAGCCAGCATGAGACCTGCAGAACAGTGCTGCAGCATCTGCCCCAGGAAGCTAGCAGGGCTGAACGAACTCCCAGCTGCTGCAGGGCCCAGGTCCACCCCAGCATCGCCCTTTCCCCAAGTCCCCCTTTTGTCCCGCCCCTCCGTGTCACCCAGCTGCAGCTCTGCAGTGACCCAGACGAAGAACAGCCAAAGGAAAAACGACCCAAAACCCCAAACCAGCCCAACTGTGCCTTTCAGGAGCACGGGCACCTCCACCCTTCCCATGTGAGACCCGGACACAGCACAGCACAGCCCTCGCGCCCCTCGTGGGAAGGGGGTTTGCAGAGCCCCCACTGGCTCCAGCCCGGCCCTGCCACACAAATTGCAGCCTGTGAGTGAGCACAGCAGCAGCTGAGGCATGGACTAGTTCAGTGGCTTCAAATTAGTGCTTGGGAGCTGGAGGAAGAAGCAAAAAAAAAACCAACAGCAGAAACGTGGCAGGGCACCAGACAGCAGCCCCAGCACCCAAAGATGACCACAGCCCGCAGCCCCCTGCGGCCCAATCACCACCAGGACACAGCGCCTGTCAGTACAGGGAGACCTGGGGGCCATGGGGAGGAGGCAGAGGAAGAGGAGGTGGGAGAGGGTACCCATGCTCAGACTCCGCAGCGGGGGAGGTGATGGCTGCCAGCCACCTGCACCCCCACATCCTCCATCATTACATATGCTGCTCATTTTCCAAAGCAAGCTGAAAAGCATCTTTGCATCACCACCTGGGCAATTGGGCTTGATACCCCCTCCATCAAGGCAGAGGGGCTGGAGGTGATGCCGGCACCACAAGCAGCCACTGTACCAAGATGAGCTGCTGGCCAGGACACAGCTCCCTCCTGCCCTGTCGCAGGCACAGGGGATACACAAAGGGGCAAAATGCTGATGGTACCTGTTACCAATGGTCACCACAGCTCCTGCACTGGAGAACAAGTTTCACAGCATCCAAGCTTCAAGTTCATTATTTATGTCTTTGCATTTGCAAAAATTTCTGAATAATTTATGTATGGTGTATAAGGGAGGAAGAGGGACACGTTTTGCTGAAAACCAGGTCACTCCTAACACCAGCCAAGCAGCAAAGGGAGACAATAGAAACAGGCACACATACTCACTGGAGGGGAAAAAAACCACCCTAACAGTATTTTTTATGTATATATGTATATATATACACACTCCAGAGGTGCCCTCAGCATCAGAGCATATTTAGCAAGACCCTCCAGCAAATAAGGATTATTTTCAACCTTCTGAAATTATTCTCTTTTTTAAACGGAGCAGAAAGCACCATGAATCAGCCCCATTTCTCTCCATACCTTCACCGAGGGCAAAAGCAGGGTAGCTGCAGAACAGCTCCATCACCAAATCCAAAGAGAGACTTTCTCATGTGCCTTTACTCCAGCCCCACCGTCCCTTCACACTGTTCCTGCCATGCCAGGGTTGGTGGTGCAGGGGCTGCAAAGGGCCAGGCAGGGCAGCAGGGAACAGGAGAGCAATTCTGTCCAGAGCTGCAGAAGGGTCTTTCTCCCTCCTGCACCTTCCTCCCCACCACATAATTGCACCACAGTCCTGTCCAAGCTGCCCCCTCACCAATACACAAAGAGTTACATCCCCTCACGCCTGTCTTAAAGAGGATGTGAAACATTCAGCAGAAAATGCAAGAGGAAGGAAAATGAGAGAGGATGTTGCCAAGACTTCAAGTAACTCCAGTTGCAGGCTGCCTTGCTGGCCACGAGCCAAGATGCCCTCTCAGCCCCCTGCTCCCGAGGCAGCATGTCCCAAGCCAGGGGTTTGCTGCTCCCTGGACCTGCCCAGCCCAGCATCCACATGCCCTCCATGATGGCTGAGGAACATATGTGGAAGCAATGGCAATAGCAAGATAAGGCTGCCCTGCCCAGCCATGGGGAAACAAACTGCTTGGAGACACCAAACCAAAATAAAAGCTGGGGAATTAGAAGCGAGGAATGGCCACCAGGTACCATCTGCACCAGCTCACAACAGTGCTGTCCTAAACAACTGTGGTAGTGAATCAGGAACAACACCCAGCAAGAGGCAGCACAGCTGCTCTCCTCCCCTGGAGCATCTTCATCTGCGCTACCAGGCACCTGGAGGGTCTGTAACAGCCCACACAACACAGCCAGAGCTCAGACCCATTATACACCAAGGGTAACGCCTGTGGAAATAACTGAGCTGGATCCTGTCCTGCACCAGGTCTCTGCGGGACAAGTCAGAGGCATCACAGCCCAGCAGCAGCCGTACAGCTGGTGAAGTCAGTCTTACAGTGGGAAGATGCACAGAGCAGCTGAGCATCACAGCCAGGGAGGGGAAGCTCAGCCCCAGCCCCCCACCCCACCCCAGGCAGCACCCTGCCCCACGCACCTCCAAACCTTCCCCCGAAGTGCCCTGCAGATCAGCCCTGTGATGAGCGTGTCACTGTGCCCGCAGCCACATGTGCATGGGATGTGGCCATGAGGCTAGGCAGTGCTGGTACTCAGGCATTAATTAATGCTCCAGGAAAATTGTCATTATTCATGCCCCTACTGACCACAGCCTGGGCATCAGTGGAACACACCCGCATCCCTGCATGGGAATTAAGGTCTAATCCAGGAACGCATTCAATAAAGGCTGCAAAACAATCCAGCCATAAAAACATCCTTATCTCCGGAGGCTGGCAAGCGTTCTTCCTGCCCCAGCGCGAGCAGCCTGGAGTGTGGGGGCTGTGCAGCACGGCCACGGCCAACGGGATAGGATCCCGATAGCAGCTGTGAGCACACAACAGTTCAGCACACCCAAAAATACCTGCCACACAAAGTGATCAGGGAGAAGGCACAGCTGGCCCCTCAGACAGCACCTGCCCAGCGACCCACTAAAAGTGCTCACTGACTAAGCCCAGCAATGAACACCCTTGGGACCCACTAGTTCATTCCTAAAATTTATTTTCAATAAAGAACAATGCTGTAGGATTTGTTCTACAGTAAAAGGAATGCTCCAGGCAGGGCCAGGAACAGGCTGCCTTCTGCTTGACAGGCAAACACACCACAGCAGAAGGCAGCTCAGACCTGCAGAACCGTAAAAGCACCAACAACCGTCAGGTTTGGTCAGGTTTTTAACCCAAAATGCTAAGAATTGGTACAATGGGGGTCCCTGTAATCCAGATGTTACTGGCTGCTACTCCAGCACGGGGGAACTGCACCTGTGGGGCTCGGTGTGAGACCTGAAGGGGATGGAGCAGGAATCAGCCCCACAGCTGTGGCCTGGCCCTCACAGGATGGGACAGGGTGGTGAGCTTGGCCAAAGCATCACCTGCCTGCACACCCCGGGGGTGACACTGCTACACCTCAGCTCCCAAAATAAGCCTACCACATCCCTGAGACCAGGCTGGTGCATCACAGGCAATGCCAGCGGGGGGGTGGGGGTGGGGGGTGGGTGTGCACGGCGTGGGTGTGCATGGCTATGCCCCTCTCCCACCCCACTGCCCCACGGCACCAAACTGGAGCAGGGCAGGGCAAACTCAGCAAGGTGACAACTTACAGGAAATTTACTGTCTGGGGAAGCAATCTGTGATGTGGACCAAAGAAACTCAAAAAAAGAAAAAATCCCGAATGATCCTGTGGGAGAAACAGCAGAAACAGCTGTTGCTTGGAGAGCAGCCCACCCACCCACCACAGCACCCCAAGGGCACAACCGACCCAACTGTGGCAGCGGGTGGCCATGCAGAGGTATCCCCAAGCCCCAGCCATGGGGACAGGAGCCAGCCCAGCGTGGACACGAGGCGGGATCAGGACGCTGCCAGCAGAGGGCAAAGGCGTCCCTGGCCCCAGAGCTGCAGCCTGCCATCACCGCATCACCCTCCTGTGCAGCCCCCACCACAAACAGGCATTTTGCAGCCTTGCTCCCAGCCTGCAGCTCTGTCACACACCACCCATGTCCACTTCCCCACACGTGCTGGGGACAGAAGAGCTAGCACCAGTGATGCAAGCCCAGGAAGGGGGCACGGGGCCACCCTGAACACAGAAGGGAGAGAGGACAATCCGTGGGGCACAGCACCCACCCGTCACCCCAGCCAAACCACCCCCAAAAAACACAACTCCTGAGGGCCATGGACTGGGACGTGGTGGACCAGGACCGTACCGATGGACTATGCATCCTGATGGACCAGGACCAGGCAGTCCTGACAGACCAGGGACTAGGACTAGGCATGTCCTAATGGACCACGACGAGGCAAGCCCTGACGGACCAGAAAGCCCACTAAGGGCTGCGGGACAAGGATAGGAGCAGGCGGCCGGATGGACCGGGCGTCCACGGCCCAGGCCGAGCAGCGCTGGGCCAGGCGGGCCCGCGGGCGGCAGGACCGCGGCGGGGCGGGGGGCCGGGCGGGGGGCGCGGGGCCGCCCCCGGCCCCTCACTTACTCCTGAGGGCGGCGACGAGCGACTTCCCATCCTTGATGAGCTCCTTGATGAACTTGTTGGTCTTCTCCAGCTCGGCCTCGTGGGAGCGGAGCCGCTCCCGGAACTGGGGGCTGTCCAGGCAGCACTCACTGAACTCCAGAGCTGGCAGCCCCATGATGCCCGCGCGCCGATCACCGCACACACACACAAAATAAAAAAAAATGTAAAATTAACAATTAAAGGCTTTTTCAAGGCGAAGCCCGCTCCCGCCTTTCGGGGAAGCTGGGGCCGCCGCGCCCCGGGAGCGGCCGGGCCGCGCGGAGCGGAGCGGGGCCGGCGGGAGCGCTGAGGCGCAGGGGCTGAGCTGCCGCCGCTCTGGGGCCGCCGCCCGGGCAGGGCCCGCGCGCTGCCCACCCGCCCGCGCCGCCACGACACGCCCCCTGCGCGCAGCCCCAGCCAATGGACGCCCCCTAACCGCTGCCTCGCCCCGCCCCCGCGGCCCGCTGAGCCAATCAGCCGCGGCGCCTTTGAAGGCAGGGCGGGGTGGGCGGGCCCGGCGGCGCCCGAGGGGAAGGCCGGCCGACCCGGCCCCGGCGCGGCCTGCGTAGGGGTCGGTGCCGCGCAGCCAGCGTCTGCGGCCGGCCCAGGGCCACGCCGAGCTGGGCCCTGCACCCGCGGCCACGGGTGGCAATGAGAAGGCAGGAGGGGGCCACTCGAGAGGCTGGCCCGGCCCGGCCCCGTGTCTCCCCCCCCCACACACCCCGTTCCCCGCGGACCTCCTGGCCCGGGGCCCCAGGTTGTGTGGCAGCTGCATTAACGCTGCGTCTGCCCGGGCCTCTGGGCGACAACTTTTAACAATTTTCCTCCCGTTAAACATCTGTGTTGGAGATTATTCCCCCAGGTTTAATAGCGTGAGTTGGGAAACAAATCGTTAATCACTCGGGCCGGCTGGTTAGGAAGGGGCAGCAGCACCAGGTCCACCCCTGCATCCCCAGCAGCACAGCAGTGGCGGTGGGATCGGCAAGGTAATACCGTGCAGCTGTACCCAGTTCCAGCCGCATCTCCCTACGGCCCATTGCCTTCAGGAACAGGCCAGGAATTAGGTCTAAGCACCGCAGCTGCCTCATCACCTCCTTCCCTCGGCTGGGAGCTTCCAGGAGCAAACTGCAGCCCACAAAATAATTGCTCCTCATCCTGGTTTTGGCTCTGGCGGCTATAAGGTGGATGGCACCTAATCAGCAATAAAACAGTGACAATTGTCAGTGCCAGCCCTATGGATCTGGGAAAATCCATTTTCACCATAAGTGACAGTGCCAAGGCAAGCCACCCTGCAGCCTCCCCCAGGGCAGAGACATACACACAAGCCAGCAGCGGCCTCTCACCCCAGACTGTGACAAACAGACACATTTGTGGATAATCCCTGGATGACTGGAATTCCCCCAGCTCAGCCATTCAGGCTGGTGTGGAAGGCACAGGGCAGTCGCCCCTCATATGCAATGCGGGGAGCTGTTCTGGATCAAGCACTGCAACAGGGCAACATTCCTGTCAAGTCAGCCATGAAACACGATGCAGAGCTGGTGCCAGCTTTACATGTTTTTGAGAACTGGGGGGGACGACTGATGGTCTTGCACAAAGCTTGGGCTTCACATAGGGCTCACAGAACGGGTTCCAGCCAAAGCCTGATGTTAAAAAGTTAATCCACTTATGTTTTCCTGCAGATGGGTCCAGGCATAGCAACCTGATACCAGCCTAACCTTTTGTCTCCGCTTTTTTTTTTTTCACTGGCAGGTCTAAAGCACAATTTTCTCAGTCTTCACACCACAGCCTAATTCAGGCTGAGTCACTGCCTTCAAATATGGTTTGCGAGCCACATTTTTTTGGATGAGGTCTCCTAATTATAAAAAAGGATGTAATACTAATTACATGCTTATCTCATAGGCAGGATATAAAGTTTAATCAGCTGTCATTTACACCATATGCATACAGCCCTATAAAAGCACTAGATTTTATTATTTGGATTATGCTTCTTAATTTTACACTCTACAAAGTCACAGGAGCACATACTTTGGTTTTATCTTTCTACATCACCATCGTTCCTATTAACAGAGTTTTCCAGCACTTACAGCTAATACAGAAAAACCCTGTAAGTAGATTTATAGGACACTGCCTTAGAGGATCAGAATATTTGGGGCTGGAAACTGAATTTTTTTTCAGCACTTTTCCAGAACCACAGAAAGTAATGATGCTCAGACTGTCATTTTCTGATGAGGACAGAATCAAAGCATTACAAAGCTCTGTCACATGAAATACTGCACACACCACAGGACTGGAACCGAGGCCTCAGGCAGGCAGCAATTAATACACCAGATCATGGACTCATCTCCCTTTTTTCTGGCTTACGCTACATTCACTAGGATACATTCGTGTTTGAGTTCCAAGTGTGGGAGCAGAGCAGGGCAGCAGGCACTGGGGATGAACAGCCATTGACATCCTCCAGCCCAGTTTTCCTAGGACTGTGCATCCAAACTGTGAAAGAATACCATGAAAGGGAAAAATAAGCAGACAAAAAACTCCACATCCTCCTGCCTGTAGCTAATAGCTTGCATTCCTCTGCAATCTCTGTGTATTTGCCTGCTTGCTTTATTTTTTTAAGCAACTCAGTTGTCTCACCTCCAAGTGAGCTAAGCCAATAGGACCAACAGTAGTGGTCCAGTAATACTGCCATTTAAACCAACAGAAACCTGCCCACCAATCCCCTTGGGTGCAGAGCTTGTCCTGCCAGTCTCCAGCAAGCACTCCTCTGTGCCTCTCCAACACTACGCTCAGCCTTACTTCCAGTAGATGAAAGCTGCGCCTTCTGCAGTCTCACGCTCCCACCCCTGAGCCTGTCCTTGACCACACATTAACACATTCTCACTCCCTTGGTCACCAGCCCGCATCCCACAGCTAACTCACTCAGGGAGCAAAGTCAGCAGCAAACTAATCCAGCACTGGAGAAAGAGGGGGGGTGGGGGAAATGCAGCAGCAGCCTCTAACTAGTTTATCTCTCTCTGGGATCAAATAACCACTAGTGTTGATGCACAGGGGTGCAGGCCACCTCAGCCACAGCTAAGCAGGAGATAGGATGCTGCAATAGCATCAGCTCAGACCAGCCACAACTGCTCTTCCCAGCCCTCCCTTACACCAGTATTACCTCTGGGTGAGTCATGCCATCAGCTGGACTAAGTAAACTCGTTCAAAAATTAACAATTTTATTAGGTTTTTTTTTAGCCCTAGTTTTCAACTGGATCAGCTCCCTAATCTGAGGGCAGCATCTCCTCACCTCCATTTTCCTGCCCCAATCCTTGTGCTGGCTGCAGTGGTTACTGGACCTCTGTGAAACAGTTCTTGCTAACATGGCAGGAACAAGCCACATCTCCAGGAGAGCTGCCTGCCAGTTCAGTAAGACCAGTCTGATAAAGGAGTGACAGCATGAGCGGGAGGTGGGGAACCATCCTCAGCCCGATGCAGCAGTGCTGAGCCACTGTGTCAGCTCACAACATCTCATGGCTCCATCCAGCCTCAGTGACAGACACCCATGGGGAGGTCGGTGCTGCAGCTTGTGCCAAGCATGAGCATCCATGCACACGTACCAGGGGATGTTAAACTCTGTCATCCTGCAAGTATCTTGCATGGGGGATTTTGGAGGCTCCCCTCTGACAGCTGACTCCCAGTCCCAGCAGTATTCCCACTGCTTGTGAAAATAAGAACCAGTGCTATAGAGGAGGGAAGGTGGAAAACCACCCACTAATCAGATCTCAAAACACCAGAGACTTGGGCATACTAATGAATTTCTATGAACCCTAGGGGACTACAGTGGGCATCTTGACCATCAGAAACCAGGAGCTACACAAGAGTTTTCTTGGAATAGCCCTCAAGCAATATTCAAGGTCTGTTTATTATGTGACTATATATCACACTCACATCTTTCTTGCTCTCAAGGATTATTTTTTTTTTTAGCTAGGCACAGATTAAGCATTGTATATGGCTAAAAAAGTTTCAGATCAATATATTAGACCATTGCAATGAACCTCCATGAATTCCCTGTTGTGAACCAAAGGGCATGTATTGACCTATTATACTGACAACATTCTGAGAGATCAGATCCTTGAGCTTGGACCTTTTGTTAGCTGTGAATACAACTCCAGAGTAGACACCAAGAGCTTCGCCTTCTCCAGTGCAGCCGTGTCAACCTAGGAATATGCTCTGGGCATGTCATTATTTGATAGACCATTTCCAAATGGCTGCAGCAAATAGCCTTAGAGACACTTTCAACATGATAGAGTGCTCCCTCCACTGAGCATTCATGAATTTTATGTATTTATAAAAAAAATTGTTGGCTATATGTATCTTAGAGCAGAGCAATACCTTCCCTTCCCAAGTTGTGCCTCTAGCAATCACACATGAATTTCCACCTCCTCAATTCCTCTTTTCCCTTCTTCAGCTAACTTTTCTCCTTGCAGTCCCTCCTCCTGGCCTTCAGATACATTTGTAGGGATGGGCAAGAAGATAGATGCTGCTAAACAGCAGCAACATGAATGAGCTTCTGCACAGGGGTCAGATCTCTCTGAAGTGGAAAACAAGCAGGACCAGGGTCCCTGCTCCCAATCTACAAAACCCCTTTGGCTCCCAGCTTACACTTGTTAACCTACAGTAAATTTTTTGGCAGTACTCATCATTAGCCACTTGTGCTACCAAGTCTTCCTGGATTTCACAGACACCAGAGGTTTGGTAGTTGTTTTTGGAGGCTGGTTTCATTTTGAACAGAAATATCAATATGAGATGCTATTAGTCAGTCTGTGTGTCCTACTTGCAGTAATGATCTGCACATCTATTTCCTTCCAGCCCCAACTGCTAAAATCCCTTCTCCTGTTCAAGTCTGCGACTCCAAAATCTGTTGTTTGTGCCTTGGGCAATCAGTTATTCTCCCCTGCAGAGAGCATATTACTGTAACTATAGCTGCCACAAGCCTGTTGTCTATCTTAGGCTAATTGGCTTCGCCTCCTGCTTTTGCTCTGCAGTCACACCCATTCATACACGCCCAGGACATGCCAGCTACTTGCAGTGCAGTCTTTGCCAAGCCACTCAACTGGCACGTGCCTCTTGGAGGCATCTAGGAGCACTGAAAAGAGAGCGGGAACCACAGCAGCAAAGTCCACAGGCATTGCATCTGAGATCACACCATTTCTTTTCATCTTCCTGGCAGGTGTCAGAGCAGGTAGACCAAGACCCAACTTCCAAGTGCAGCAAGCACAGGAATGCTCCTTGGGCTTGAGAGTTTTCTGGTGCTTGTGCTTTTAGCCAGTTTAGGAGGTTTGTTTGCCTTTATTCCTTGTTAAAAATAAAATCTTTCCTCCACTCTTCAGCTAAGACACTGAGAAGACATATACATGCTTGACCCTTCACCAGGCCCCTCAGTTTTGCTAACTGGGCTGGTCCTTCCACACTGGAAATAAGGCTTGCTGCAGGGTGGGGCACTTCTCCCAGCTCTGTTGATTTTTGGCACAATTCTCCAGATTGTTGCTTGCCTCCCTCTCCCCCTATTTGAGTGGCAGCTTCCTTACATTTTTACTACCTTGTGAAGGTTTATACTCTGCTCTCACACCTGCCCCAACTGCTAAACTCCCTTCTCCTGTTCAAGTCTGTGACCCCAAAACCAGCCTGCTGTCAGGACCCTGCCTAGAGCACAGGGATGCTCATGAATCCCTTTGGCCTTTCCTAGCCTGATGTTATGCTTTGACTTTTGTTTCTAGGATGATGATCCTTAGTGCTGGAGCCAGGATTCTACACTCAATGTCTTCTTTGTCTTCTCTTAATTTGATGGTGGTATCGATGAGTGACAATCAACAGCACTATGAGATCCTTATGGTGAAGCACCACAGAAGAGCAGGTTTTAGAACAGTCATGCTTGGATCTGTGGTTACACTGCCTTGCCCAGGAATTGGTCATAACTTACAAAACAGAAACATTATTTTAAAGAGTAATGCCTGAATCAGGAGATTGCAGAAGCTCAATTACCCAGCAGCACAAATCCTCATTTGATTCAATCCACAATGACCCCTTCTCTATCTCATTTTAGAGCACCATTCACACTGTAAATGTTAATGGCACTGTGCATACACGTAGAGACAAAACAAAGCACTGCATTATTAGCTATTATCTGTGGCATGGTTTAGTCTGTGTTACAAATCATGAAGGCAGTGACTACATGGCCACAGCTCCTGGAGACATGACAATCATTCAAGCACAAAAGTGAGCATAAGAAATTACCAGGTCAAGGAACTAGGATGTCTAGAAGCATTTAACTCATTAACGTGATGCAGGAAGAACACACAGAAAGTGACTTTACTGCTTACACATGTGCATTCGATATATATAATTACCTTCCAGGCAAAGACAGGGCTAATGGTGCTAAAGATACCTAGTTTGTTGTTAATGGTCCAGGTTACATCTCACCCTGAGAGAAGAGTAGGCTTCCAGCTTCACTATGCCCTTCATCCCTGGTTTTTCACTGTGATGCTGAAGAGCTTCACTAGTTCCTTTCCCATCCAGGCCTCGCATGTGCAGGGATTCAGTGGAGCAAAGTGGTGGTTATTTAGCAAGCTAGGGGAAAAAAATCCACTCTCTCTGCATCTGCCAGAGAAATAGCAAGGGAAACATTACTACAGGCCCTGCAGGGAAGTTCTTACCAACACAAAAATGACAAGGGATACATAAGAGGAGTTTCAAGCATGGGATTTTTTTGGGTGAACCCCTTAAAGGGGAATGGGTATACAGCACACTACAAGCAAAATCCACCACGAGAGCTAGTGCAATGTACTAGTCCCCTACCCAACCCCACAGATCTTGAAGTGCTGAGAGCATCCAAAGTCTCTCCTACAAGTTTGCTTGCATCTAAGCAAGCTCAGATAACATCCTCTGAGAATAAGAAAGGCTCAGAGCAACATGTTTCCCCAGACCCCAGCTGACACAGCCACAACCCCTTGCAGCAAGCTGTACATGACATGCCAGTGTGGGCAGAAAGCTCTGCTATGGAGCCAAGGTGAGCCAGCCCTGCCATGTGCCCACACCACCTCCACCCCGGGCCTATCTGGGCTGCCAGGGAGCACACCAGCTAGCACCACTGAACAATGCCGATGTATGCAAGGCTCCAGCACTGCTGGCCCTGCAGCTACGGGCTGAAGTTAAGGATTAAACTGACAGACACATTGAAATTCCTACAGGACTGGCATCATTGTGGTGAAAAGGTTTCTGAAAGAAAGCGTTGGTCATAGATGTTCTCTAAACTCCCTGGAAAGCTTTTCCTAGAGGAAAATAAGGGGACTGACAGGTGCATTTTGGGCAGGAATGAAACAACAGCCAGACTGCCCAAGCTATAGCTAAACACACAAAGGCAAAGTCAGAAACAAGTTCTCAATCAAATGGAAAAGTGAAATTAGTCATGCCCCTGGGAATCACTGTAGCACAGGAAGCCGAAATGGAAAAGTAATAAGTGAACCAAGGGCTATGAAATCTTCAAACATGTTCATGGAAGAACTATTTAAATAACAGGGTTAATTATAGATATGACAAAGTTTCATTCTCAGGAAAGGCCAAACAGTCTGTCTATTCTTACTCTCAATTTTTTGGGGGAAATACAGAATCTCATCAAAGGCCCAGACAAGCAGCTGCCACTTGTTTCCTCTGCAAAGCACAATATTAACCTCTATGTTCTACATAGGAGCTTTGGCCTCATAATGCTCCATGGAAAAAGAGTTTCACAGGTCTAAGTGGTTACACAGGGGTTTGCGGTGGGAAGAGGGAGCAGCAGGCAGAGGAATGCAGGACCCTGATGAGCTAAGGATGTAGGAATAGGTCATCTTCTCCCAGAAAGACTCACTAATATGCACCTTAGAGATGAAATAGCAGACGTCAGCACCCAGAGACGTAACCTACCTTTTCTTGTACCTAGCATTCGCCAAACGTTGGAAGTCAGTTGCTTTCCAGCACACACATGCTACATAACCACTTTGAAAACCATCATGCAGATCCATGCCAAGGAATATGTACTTTCCTTAGCTCTTGTTTATAAGTTACACCCTTAGAATCAGCCAGGTTAAGGGAGAAAGATCAGTCTTGCACATCCTAGGCATCAGATTCAGCTGGAGCTGCAGCCTTGAGAACCTGGTTGTGCTAGACAAACCAGCCTGCGTGGCTGGGCAAGAAAATGAGCATTGCATGAAATCCATAAAGCAATTCCCAGCTTCTACTGTCTGTGCAAAGCTTCTAAAACCCTCCTGGTTTGGAGAAGAGTCACCACCCTGTAGTCCTTGGCAGGTTCTTGCAGAAGCCCAGTTCAGCTTCTTGAGGCTGGATGTAGGCAGGGTGGCCAGGGCCCCCTGAGGGCACTGGACTCTGGTGACATTGAGGTGCACCTCAATGCAGGAGAGCCAGCTGGCAGGGCACCACTCTGACAGCACCTTGCTGACGACCAGAGCCAGAGCATCACAAACATAACATGACTGAAGTTTTGCAACAACATTGGCTGTGAACCAGTAGTTGAGAGAGGCAGCTCAGAATCAAGACTTGAATTTACAACCTAAACTTCTAAGGCTATGAAAATTTGGCCTCTCTGTTTCAGAGGGGCAGCGCAGCATAGGACAAGCAGGGTGTGATTTTCAAGAGCAGCCAATACCCAAAGCCCCCTTTTGGGTTGCAGGGGCTCAGCCCCACAAAACGGCTTGGCTCTGTACCATGCAGCACTGCAGAGCCAGGCATCAAAGCCTTTCCAACTACAGCTGCAAACTTTTGCCAGGGTACATACCAGCAACACTCACCCAGATGAGCTCTCATAGCAGAGCCACATCCCCTACATCAAGCCCAATGCCAACATGCCACCACCTACATGCCCCATTTCAGCATGCACCACTACCTGCCTTTGACTGTTCAGCTGATGTCTTCAGATGATGATGGAAGCCAGTCCCAGTGCTACAACAGCAAGGACCACAGTGCACACCTCTGCACCCAGGCTGGGTGCCCAGCACAACCAACCCAACCAGAGGCACTGCAAGACCACCTAAAGGCTGCAGCTACCTCAAGCAGTGGCATTTAAACCCTGCTCTGCCCTGTATCCCATTAGCACCAACTCCCTACAGCTGGGCCCTCTTGCTAGCTGGCTCTCCCAGCAGCAACACACAGAGGGTGAGCCCTTCATGGAGTGCACCTGGAAGCCCAGAGTCATAGAACCACAGAAGGAAGTTTTGAAGATCATCTAGTCCAACCCCTCTGCCATAGGTAGGGACATCTTTCACCAGACTAGGTTGCTCAAAGCCCTGTCCAAACTGGCCTTGAGCACGTCCAATGATGGGGCATCTGCAACCTCTCTGGGCAACCTGCTCCAGCGACTCACCACCCACATCATAAAAAATCTCTTTCTTATGTTCCATGTAAACAAAGTCCTCCCCTTGGCCAGCGCTGGCTCAAAGGGCAGAAGAGCCTTCACCTGTCCTGCAGCTCGGTTTTCTCCCACTTTGGCATTTGAGCCTGTGTGTTGCTCCCTGCCCTGTGCTGCTCCTGGCTTTGCTTGGCTCACAGGGACCAGAGAAGGGATCCAGCTGTGAAAGAGCACGTGGCAGCTAGCTCAAACCCCAGTCCAGCAGATGCTGCAGGCTAGCTTTCTTCATTTGTCAAAGTACAGTGGTAGGCTGCAATAAAATGGCAGACATGCAGTGGATAAACAGTCCTGAACGATCCCTCTGCCTAACTGCAAGCTGCCGGGGAATGCAAGGCAGATGGGGACTACTTGCAGATGCCTTCTGGGGTGGTTTGAAGCTGTACGAAACCTCCCACCACTTAAGTGGCATTATGTTATCATAAGACAATTCCAAGGAGAGGAATGTTTTCCCAAAATTTGTATAACCACTGGAAAAAAGTCACAAACCACTGTGAAATTGAGCTGAAGCTGTGTTTCCAGGAATTAGAACCAGAAGTTCCCAAACCAGACTCCAGTTTCCTTTTTGGAGGGTTTCCAGAAATGTCTGCTGTGTGTTAGCACTGGTACGACCTGTAAGATGGATGTAAGGGCTGGCTCTCCCTGTGTAAATATTAATTTCCTCCCAGTTGTGTTCTGTGGTTGCAGTCCTCCGTGTTCCCTCTTTATATGTCTCTGCTCCTGGAGACTGGATGGAGATCTTCCTCTTCCCCCATACCCAGTGACTACCCCTTACACACGCTCCTTTTGCCCCTGTGCCAGCTTTACATCAACTCCCTGATGTTGGCTTCAGTGCAAATTGGTTTAAATTTCATAATTACAGCAGAGCTACTGCCTTTCCTGGATAAAAATATCTTCAAAAGTAGCTAACCTTATCTCCAAAATCCTGTGGAAATCCCCACAACTATGCTAACTTTGCTGGGAAACCCAGACAAAAGGGTTTGCTCTTGGGGCTGGGGTTTGGAAGCAGGAGCTGGTCACTGGGGTTCCTTCTGCTTGACTCTGCGGAAGGCTGCAGACCCTGCAGTGTCACTGTACCCTGTGCCCACGCCACCCTTGCCTGTCATTAGCTCTGCACTTCATTTGGACCCTTCTCTGCAGTCTCAGGGATTGATATTTCCTTTTCTTTCTCTCAGCAGAAGACAAGGAAGGGCAGCTGAGCAGGAAGGGTGCCTCTTCTCCTGGTCAGCCACAGGAGTGTCCGAGGGGCTGGGTGCAGTGGGGGACCTCAGGGCATCTGGAGGGCCAGAGCCAGCTGACTGAGAAGAACTGGAAGGGAGAGGAACCGAGACTCTGTAGAGGCGTTGGCTTACAAGAAAAGAAAAGAAGAACCAGGAAACAGATATGCACTTTGTTAAGTTAATGAATGTAAGAAGGAAGACAAGGAGCTGCCCTGCGGGAAGATGTGCGAAGGTGTGCTGGCCCCTGTCGCTGCGGCCAGCAGCCCACAGCCAGAGAGGGACTGCAGCTTTGAATTCAAGCCACAGTAAATACCAGATTGTGTTAAACTGATTGTGGGGAGGTGTAAAGATCAGTAAGGTACCAATACCTACGGCTCTATGGGGTTTGTCATGGTTTAAGAAGAAAATTAACTCTATCCCAGTGGAAACCAGGACAGCGTTATGTTTCTCTATACCTCAGAGCTCTCCAAGGAGATGGGTAGGGTCTGACAGTACCATTTCAGCAATGCCTGCAGTGGAGGCAGGGCTGGATCCTGACACCTTGATTAACCCGCTTTACTGCGTCAGCACATAAATGTATTGCCCAGCCAGAAAACCTGCCTGTCCCCACACATCAGTATGGTGGCTCCACTGTGTTTCCTGGGGACATGAGGACTGAAGCTAGCTGCACATGAGGCGTGCAGCTGTGGGAGCAGGAGAACAAAATTATCATCATCATCTCAATTATTTTTCCAGGCATATATTTAATCTGTTCAAGGTTATGGCATGAAGTGTCCTCATGCTGCACAGTACATCTCAGCAAACACAGCCATTGGGGCAGGGGCGCAGTAAGCAGATCCACCTCCTCATGTTCACCTTGCCACAGAAAATCCCATTGCTGCACTGTGTTTATTTTCACAGCAATGATTGCAGAGGACATGCCCTTGAAGCATGCAGATAAGATACTGATGATTGGAAGCAATTTCACTTGCTATTAAAAACATTAAGTGACTGGAGAGCTCCTTGTCTGCTACTGGCTGCAAGGGCACGCAGGGCACCGCAGCAGCCTCAGGAGGGTGTCCTGCCTGCTCTGCCTGTGACTGTAGAGGAGACAAGCAGCCTGGCTGAGGGTCAGCTTCCTGGGGTCAGCACTGAGATGCCCATCCCCCTACAACACTCTCCATTCCTGCTTCTCTGTTGCTTCTCACTCGAGTTCCCTGAGAGCAGCAGTGCCTTTCCCTACAAAGCTATCCCTGTGAAACCAGTAACAATTCCTAATTTATGGGTCTGGCCCTATTTGTTCCTTCCAGTTTGGGCTTCTTTGTTCTCCCCTTCCCTTGGCAGGACGCAGGGGGGCGTGGGGTCTGTGCGAGCCGGGTTGCATGCCTGTTTATATTCACTTGGCTTGTGAGATATGGCTTGAAATGGGCCTCTCAAAATAAAAATGTTATTTACTGTACAATTAAATATTTATTTCCTAGTGGGTTGGATTTGAATGAAATGAATTTTCTACAATACTGTTTAAGCATGACTTACATTCTTTCCCATTGCTTTCATTTTTGTATCAGAGATTTTCTTGCTTATTATGCCTTTAATGGCTGCAGTGAGGTTTTCCTGTGACTTTACATAGCAAAAAAATGAAACAAAAAAGAAGTTCAAAAGAAACACAAAGATTCAAAAAATTACTGTGACATTGAATTCATCTTTCACTAATTTGATCTCTAGGAGGTACAGTGGCAAATTGAATACAGAATATTTCTTAATTATTCAAGAGTACTTCCCCATGCAAGTACATCGGCCCAGTCTGGGCATGCAATTATTGCATTTTTTAATAATGATACCGTGGCATACTCAAGCAGACTGTCACAGCCTTTGCCTGCAGATTATCTGACTCACCAAACACTTCTCATGGTGGCTGTGTTTAGCTCAGGATGGGCTCCTGCCAGGCCGGAGCCTGGCAGGGCAGGGCTGAGTTTCCACCAGCCGAGCACTGGCTGGGGCTCCCCGCGTCCCCTGCAGCAGCATCTGACACATTGTTCTGCAGGGACAAGACCAGCTCCCTGGCTCCACCTGCATCCCCTCTGCCGGCCAGGATCAGCTGGCTTTGCCCTCAGGCCAGGGCATGCTGGCTATGACCTCTGCGGTGTGGCCCCGGGGAGGGTTTGCGGAGCCCATTCGGTGCAGCCAGCATTGAAGTCCAGTGGGGTGCCTGAGCCAGGAGGCTCTGGAGCAAGCCCTGCCCTGGCAGCTGCACAGGTATCTTTGCCTGGCTGTGTAGGACCCATCACTGCTGGGCATTAGCTCACTGCGCAGATGTTTTGCCCAAAATATTTTTGGGGAAAAAAATCAAATGCACCAAAAAATATTGACAATGTTTATGTCAAGTTGCCCACATTTGATCTAAGGTGACTCCTAATTTTGCTGTTTTCTGGACAGACATTTCTTAAATCTAATTCAGTGTAAAAACCCAAATTATTTTCCTCACTCCTTCTAGAAGCAGGTGAGTTCCTCATTCATTTTGTACTTCCCAGTCAGACACTGGCTGCTTCATTTCCCCATGTGGCTGAGGACCACGACACAGCCAGACCCCCTGGCCTGGAGAGCTGCCCCATGCACCGCACAGCCTCACACTCAGCACCCAAGACAAGGGCAAGCTGAGATTTTCTGGGTTAATTGCCAGGATGTCAGTAAAGAGGAGAGACAGAGATTTCTTTGTGCCAGCTCCAAGTGCCTCTGTTCCAGGAGAACAGCTTATAACTGACCTTGCTTTGTATGGCCAGCCCTGGCTGACACTATTTGCACAAGTGGCTGAGCTGACAAAGACAAAATTAAGAATTCTTGGAGATTTTGGGCACTGAGGTATCTCCTGGAGCAGCCCCCAGACACTGAAGCACTAGTTTTGGTTTCCTCCCAGGATTCAGATCAGAAAATCCAATGATGCAATGAGCAGAGTTGATGTCCCTGAATGAGCTACCATGCTGGGTCCCTGGGCTGCCCTGCCTCTCCTGCTGCACACTCAGCGAGGGAAGAGAAACCTTCTCAGGCAGCAAATCAAAAGAAGAAAAATGAACCAGTGACACCCATACAGAGAGAAGGGCTCCTTTCAAAGTCATACATCCATGTGACCTCCTGGGGTCTGGCACAGTCCTGCCAGGTCCAGCCCTTCCGCAGTGCCTGCACCCAGTACCCGCAGCCCTGCCAGCATCACAGAATCCTGGGCTGCATCCTGCTTACACCAAAACAAGGAAAGAAAAATCTGTTTCTATTGTCAAACATGTGGGAAACAAAACCAGTCAATGAAATATGAATGTGGTAGGACTGGTGGTGGGCGTCACATGCTTTCCAGATGCAGCAATATGTATTTTAAGGCTTTTGCCACCCTGTCCTTCTGGGTGCAGGGCTGACACTCAGTGCAGCCCATGGGGCTGGTGTGGATGCCAGGGGTGTTCAGTGCCCACCGGACGAAGATGACAGAGCACAGCCCCATGGTGCTCTCCTGGGAAGGTCCTTGTGCAGCTCTGGAAGCAGCTGCTGCGTGGTGAGCTCTTCGCAAAGCTGGATGAGCCTGCAGCAGCCCCCTGTCCTCAGGTGGAAGACACTGACAGGTGGTGGGAAATTACACAAGATGCATCCAAAGAAGGCAGCTCTGCCCAGGTGAGGTGTTTTCCTCCAGCCCAGGAGCTGTGGCACTCGCATGGTGTTTCCCCCAACATGCCTGGCAGAGGCACAGCATGGGGACAGCTCTAGCGATGCATGCTCTGATGGGGACATACGTAGACAGGACTTTTCCACCTTCCTTTCAGAGCTGCTGCTGCCAGTGACAGACACCGCTTGGGCTAACAAAGAGGTTTCCCAAGCAGGAAGAAAGCTGCCTTGGCATGGCTTCCAGGGATGTGGGACAGCTATGAAAACTATGGAAACCACATAACAATCAGAGGAAAGTGATGATAACAAGCAGATATCAGCTACAGGCCTTACCTTGGGTCAGTTTTGTAAACAAAAGCAGCTATGGCACAGTGCAGACGTAAGCAGCAGTGGGTGATGCACCGCTTCCCTGCCCGTAGGAGTTATCTGGGTGTCAGCAGCTCCCAAAGTCAGAAAGGTTAAAGGCAGCCAGAGCCAGGTAACCTGAGTCCTGCAGAGCCTCCTGAGTGCTCTGGTTTATATTTGGTAATTTTTGGAAGACTGGGACAAATGAAAAGCAAATGTGCTGGTGGGCTCTCAGCAACAGTGTCCTGCCAGCCTGGTGCCACTCTCGGGAAAAGGCTGTGGTAGCAGGTTGGCACTGGGCTCAGTGGAGCAGGAACTGGAGGGAAGAAACAATGCCAGGCAGCAGAGGAATAGGAAAAATGGATTCTGTCAAGCTAACTAGATCTATTTTTATATCAAACTGTAATTAAATCAGTACTTGACAACAGCAGTACTTTTAAGGTAATAGGGCTTCTGTTACATATCTGATTTGTACCAAATGCAACATGGCACATATTAAACAAATCAGAATATGTCTGCTGTCCCTGAAATGTAATTACAGAAGATTCCTCATTTGGTTAGTGTATCCAGTAGAGTCCTTTGGGGATCAGTTTGTGACTCTAAACTAGTGCTGAGCGCAAGTAAACAACATTAGTTTCAATATATAAGGTCACCTGGTAAAAAACAAATGATGGAAGTCATTCTTCAGGAGGGGGTGCTCCCTCCCGGGAAACAGTGACTAGGAAAGACCAAAGGGATCCCGGCAAACAGGCTGGGGCTGAGAACAAGACTACAAAAAAGACAAACAGAATTACTCTACTGCCTGTCTGGTTGGGAGAGTGACTGCTTCGGACAGAAATCAGGGTAAATGAGATGATGTTAATGAAAAACAGTCTTCCTGCCTACCTTCAACTCCTTCCTAATTGCCTCAGCCACAACCCGAAAGAGCAGAGGCCTGACCCTACCTGTGGTCACAGGGGAAGGCAACCTCAGCCCAGAGCTGCTGCAGTGGCTTTTGGGAGTCAGCAGAGGTAACCTGGGCACCCAGAGGTGGGTCCATATGTGCACAGTGCCAGCTGTACCTGCTGCCAGCTGGGCCACAGCTACCAGCTCTACTGCCAACCAGATGTGCTCCAGCTGTGGCTGCTGCAGCCGAGACTACCCTCACCTGCACGGACCTCAGATCCCCTATAGCTGCCAGCTGTGCCACAGCCACCCCAGCTGTGCCAGGGCCCTAGCTATACCTCCCTGGTGGTGCTCGCTCTCCCCGTCTGTGCCACAGCCCCCCACCTTGCACACTCTTGCTTGTGTCTCAGCTGCACCGCATCCCCCAGCAGTGTTTGCCCCAGCTGTGCCCGCTTGCCCCATCCAGCTGTGCCCAGCTTCCCCCTCCAGTTGTGCCCAGCTGCGCCCCGCTCGCTGCCCGCCCGCCACGGCCCCGCGGCGCCCCCTCGCGGCCTCAGAAGCTTTCGGCTGCACGTTGGTGCCGAAGCTAGTAACGTGCAGCCGGTGCGGATGAACAGCTTTTACCCGGGTTCTGGTGATACAGTCAGGAGTTCCTGTCCCCCCCCGAAGGGGAACAGAGTAGTTAACAGGTGTCAGGGAGCAACTCTTTATTTCACATAAAACTGGTTAACGGGAAGCAAGGAAAAGAAAACAATTTTACATGTTATCTAAAGACTATGAAATAGGCTGATAAAAGGAGTGGTTTCTAATTTCTGGACCTGAATTTTTCATTGATGTAGCATGCATACGGAATAACCCTTTTCTCTGCAATCCAAATCATACCTAACTATTAATGTTTTGCATCGCAGGTCCCACTCTTCAGCCAGCCTGTGCTGCTGTGTGCTGCCAGCCCACGGTGCTGAGCAGCCCAGCACCAGCTGCTGGAACTGGCTTCTTCCATAGCTCAGCTGGAGAGAATTCCTGGGGAGAGGGGCATTCAGGTCTTTCTGAGGCTTCAGCTTGTCTGGGCAAAGGTGGGTCTGTGCACACACCCCTTCCCAACAAGACCCTTCTCCCTGGTCCCTGCCCTGGGCTGGCTGTACAGTACAGGAAGTCCCCAGCAGGACCAGCCCTGTCACACAGGCACCTCTGGCCTTCAGCACAGGGACCTTTAATGAGTTTTCTTCCTGCAAGGACCTAATTTAGGTAACCAAACACCTTGTGACAGCATCCACTCCTCCTGCCACCCAGCATGAAAGGGCACAGATGTATCCACATGCAACACGTGCATGTAGAGGCAGGCAAGACATGGTGTCCTGTCCCAGGCATTCACTATGCCCCACTCCTTCCCATGCAGAGGGTAGCTCCTGCCACCCACTAAGCCAGCAGAACTAGGCTGCCCTTCCCCAGCGCCTCACTGGCACCCTTCAGCTTTCATCCTGAGAGATGGAAGACATAAATGTGATTGGTCAGCCATGCCAGTGCAGCGTGTGGGGCCAGAGCACCAGGATGTCCCCAAGGACCTGTCCCCAGGGCAAGGATGGGCAGGACATGTGCATGCCTCCTGCACATCATGTGTGGGTACCCCCAGCAGCCCCCCACCTCCCCCATGGCCATGCACACCCATCTCCTCCAAGCGCTGGTGGGATGCTCACAACCAGCACACAAGCGGTGATGAGCAGGGTCTGGCCCCACAACAGTTTATGTCAAGGCTACTGCAAGCCGCAAGCATTTTAAAAATTTATTTATCTCCTGTCAGTTTCCTGACAGGCTGTTTCCTGGGGTAAAAATGGGCAGAAAGAGGGCAAACAGTGCTGGGGAGACTTCGACGCTGCAGCAAGAGCCCTGGGGGACTTGGGGCTGGGGGTGACCACAGGACAGGGCAGTGGGGCAGCTGGGCACAGCATGCACACAGCAGCCTGTTTTCTGTCACCGCCTGATGGCAGAGAAGTGGTCTGGGGGCAGAAGCAGCTTCGAAGCAAGAGAGGGAAAGGACTGGTAAGCGCACACAGAATGTGAGGTGGCAGCAGGGTTTAACCCCATCCTCCAGGCAGGCAGGCAGAGGTCCTGGGAGGCCCTCCGGGCAATGGGGGAGGCAGGCTGGATTAAATCCTTGTCTTTCACCTGGGCTGGAGTCCAGCCCCAAAATAGCAGTCCAAAAACAAGATCACATGAGAGGAAAAAAATAGCAAGGCAAAGGATTATCCATACTTCCTTGTCCTATGTGGGTGCAGAGAGGCGGCCCACACCACCAGCCACAGTGCTGCTTTGCTCCCTGGCACCACAGTGCCTGCTGGCTGATGCCAGCTCTTGCCCAGGATCTGGCACAGCCCCGATACCTGCGCCTATCTGAGGGACACTGCCTTGCTCTGAAGCCACCCGTGAGCACTGCAAGGGCGTGCAGGTGCGGGCGTGCATCGCTGCGGGAGCTGCCTGGCCCCTGGGGAGTGGGGCGAGGGGCAGGGTGACCCCAGGCAGCTCCGGCCTGCCTCAGTGCAGGTCAGCAGTGTTGCCTCCCAGCTGCGCTCACCGTGCTGCTGACTGCGCTGCTGCCACCGCTGCCCAGCCCTGTGCACCCTGACCTGGCAGGTGAGTGCCTCTTCCAGCATCCCCCAATTCCCCCTCACCTTCCCAAATGGTCTGCAACGCGTGTTCCTGGTGCCTGAACTCCTTGTCAAGTTCGCGGGCTTGGCTGGGTGTGTGTCACTGGGGGAACAACTGGGGTTTCCTTTTCCTCCCTTCAGGCTCGGAGGCAAGGAGCTGGCAGGGAGGCAGGAGGGGGGCAACCTCCACTCCAGCACTGTTGCCAGCTTGTGCTGGGCTGAGCCCTTTCAGCAGTACAGCTCCAAGGGGGATGGAACCAAAGCCTGAGACCTGTGGGATCTCATGGGTCTCACTTTAAATTTGCAGAAAGTTTTGCCTAAGTCATCCCTGCTGTGTGACGGTGGTTTGGGGGGAGAGGAGCCACTGGGGCAGCATGTGCTGGGGCTCAGCTGCCCACACAGGCACTGCCTGCATGCAGCTGGGTGCCAGGCACAGAGAAGCACTTAATGCATCCTCGGGGCAGGAAGCAGCTCTATGGTTCGTTATTTACCATGCTTCCAAACATCACCAAGAACTGTATGTTATTTATGGGAATGGTAGCTGAGGAGGCCCACGGACATTTGAGGCAGTGAGGTGAGGAGGTTCCTCACCCCAAGCAGAAGCAGGAGCCAGCCAGCCAGCCCAACAGTCTGGGAAATAACACAGGCATCTGCTGGAAGTGGGGCTTCCCAGGCTGGGCTGGGCTGGGGAGGGCGGGAGGAGGCAGCGCTGGCTGTGAAGGCATGACCCTGTCCCCTGCTGGCTCTCCATGCAGCGCAGCATGGCAGCAGGGCACCCACTGGCGCCTGGGCTTCGGCCTGGGCACTTGGTGCAGGGACCTTCTACTCATCTTTCTAGTGACAGTGCAGAAGCCTGCTGCTGAAGCAGGTGTTTGCTCTGCATTTGCGTAGAGCTGTTGGCTCTGTCCGGGGGACAGCTGCCCTCAGCATGGGCAGAAAAAGGACACAAGGCTAAATTTGGCAGGATGCCGTCAGCGGCGCCCTGTGGCCCACACAGCATCAGAGCTGCCAAATGCCAACCACAACAGGGGTGTAGGGAGAGCCAGGCAAGAGGCAGGGAGGGTCAGGGATGCAGGGAGGGGTTGCAGCCTCCCTGCAGCTCTGAAACAAGGGGGATGCTTCCTTGCATCAAAAAATGGAGCAGCATTTCCTAATATTCCTCATATCTTAACAACCCCGATGCCTTTCATCCAGCAAAGCCCAAGCCCAAGCCAGGGCTGTGCATTTTTAACATTCAGAAATGTTTGGCTCTATCTTTCTTTTTTTTTTTTAGTTTCTATTTTCAACATGTGTCTGAAATAGCAGGAGGAAATCTTGTGTGGGCTTGTTCAAACTGACCCCCCTCAGCCCCAGAATACTGATATTCCAGGGAGGCCCAGAGTCCACCTGCACTGCTGGATGCATTAAGAGCTGTCCCCATCAGTTCTGTTAACTGCAGTCATTTTGAATACGTTTTTATCAAAACGTTTGGGCTCAGTATACTTTCAGTCCAGACTGTCTGTCCACATACACAGGCTCCATGTGAGCCAGGACTAAAAGCCTATTCTAAGCGAGCCTTAGATAACACAGCTTAACCAACACATCAAAGCACTCGTGGAGGCAGGCCAAGCTGTGAGGTCATCACTTTTGCTTCTTTAATGCTGCAGCCCAGTGACACGCAGCAACCTGCAGCCTCCGCATGCTGCACCGTCTGCACCCCACCACCCCACCGCTGGCACCCTCAGCACAGAGCCCTGCCACAGGGCCAGCATTGGCACTGGCTCTGGCGAGGCAGCCTCAGCCTTGGGGAGATGGAGCCCCATTTTATCAGGCTGACAGTGCTCTCGACAGCGCTTCGGCCTTTAAGGCCAAGCTCTCCCCATCCCGCAGCATGGTGCCAGTGTTAATGCCGGCGGAGCCTTGCGGCAGCCACCTGCCGAAGCCCCTCCTCGCCGGCTGCCCCACGGAGGCGGGCAGAGACCCCCGTTCCCACTGCCTGTGTGCACCCGGGGCCGATCGGGGCGAAGGGGTTTATGGCCATCCCTGGGAGGGCACTGAAGTAATCGGCGCTCGCACCGAGCAGCATGGACCACCGGGGTGGGGCCGGGAGAAGCCAGGAACAGCAGCCCTGCTTTTCCTCCAGCTTTTCGGTTTTTTGGTTGGGGTTTTTTTCCCTAGTGCCCAGCCGCGCCGCAGCCCGCCGTTCCCTTGGTGATGGAGGCTCAACACCAGCCCCCGCCCGCCGGCTTGAGCCAAGTCCGGGCAGCGCGGGCAGCGCAGGCAGCACAGGCAGCTGCCGCATCCTGCCGGGCAGGTGAGCGGCCGCGCTCGCTCCGAGGCTGAGCGCCCTACAAGGGGGGTGGATGCGATCGGGCTCGCCGCCCCTTCCCCTCCGGCAGCCGCCCGCCCGCCCGCCGCCCAGAGCCAGCTCTTCGGCACCTTTTTTTCTTTTTATTTTATTCCTTTCTGCCCCAAGGGCACGCGGAGCCGCAGCCCAGAGGACGGCGGTAGGTGCCGGGGCCGCAGGGGCGGGGTGGGGGTGGGGAAGGCGGGGGCGGGGGACGAGCGGACAGGTCCCCTCCCCGGGGAGAGCCGGGGGGCTGCAGGGGGACTGCTCCCCACCTGACTTGGCCAAAGACCCCCAAACCCAGCAAGTGGCTGCAGACCGCTGTGCCAGGGAGAGGGGAAGGGTCTAAAAACCAGGAGTGTCATTTCGAAGTGCAATGTCAAAATTACTGCAAATTAACTTAAAGCTTTGGGCAGAAACCTGGATCAGAATTTGAGTCACATTATTAAAAGAAATTAAACTGCAAACCACAATATTTGGACCATTAAAAAAACCCCAAACAACCAAACAAAAACCCAAGAAAAACCAAACAGGCAATTTGTTAAAGTGACACCACTATAAAATGGTTCATTTTTGCTGAAAAAAAAGGTATGTCTCCTTAAAAAAAAAAGTCCTTGGGCCTACTCTGACTAGACACCCAAGTCCTACTGAAAAATATTTTTTGACTTGCGTAAGATTTTGTAAGTTCAGCTGTTACTAGAAGTAATTGTGCATAGCCAACCTCAGCTCCCTACAACCTTTTCCTGCCCAAAGGGGTAAGCGCTGAGCATCACTTCCTTCTCCTGCTCCAGTGCCATGGCCCCGTGGCTGGTCTGTGTTCTCAGGCCCCAGCAGCATTTGGGATGGGTGGTTTCAGTTGGGGCCATCCAATGGCAGGGAGAGGCCAGGGCATCCAGGCTGAGAAATGCTGGGGAGGGAGGTAAGAAAATGAGTAAAAGCAATGGTTGAACAAGATGGAAGCAAAGCAGGTAAAATTAATTTTGTATGACTTTTCTGGTTCCCTGGCCAGACGCCAGCAACACCCCACTCCATGCCTGTGCCATTTGCAAAGATGAACCCTGAGCTGGCTCAGCTCCTCGCTTTGGGCACACACTCCTTGCCCTGACCTGCCCAGGGGCTTCAGAGGCTGAGCACGCAGTGTGACCCATCCAGCTCAGGGAGCTGCTGCCATGGGGGTGGCACATTGACAGTGCCTCAGGGTCTTGTGCATGAGCTGTCACCCCCAGCCCTGCCCATCACTCAGAGGTACCAGTACCCTCCAGCACATACCCCCAGCCCCATCAGCAGCCTGGATAGCTGCTGTGGCCACCCTGGTGGGAGCATCACCTCGCCAGCCTGCTGCAGGGTTTGCTCCCTTCTCCAGTGAAAGCTGTGTGCAAGAACCCCAAAATCATGCCTGTCCCCACTGGCTCCTGGACTAGATGCACTGGCTGGGAGGTGGGGTGCTAATGGTGGTAATGGGAAGCCCAGGCACCTCTCAACCCCTGCAGCAATCACCTCAGAGAGGACATGAGGCATATGGGAAGATCTGCACAAACAGGGGTCTAAAGTTTAATCGGTTCCTAAGGGCAGGACTGGGCTCAGTGGCGATAAGGCAGCACAATGTCCAATTGTTCTCCCTCCAACACTGGGTCAGCCTCACCTTCTCCAGAGCACTCAGGATGCACAGGAGCATGCACTTTGGATTAGGGCTGGAGAGAGTTCAGGTCCACCAAGGTCTCCAGCCAGACCCAGAGCTTTGCAAGCCCTTTGGATAAACTTTCCTTCCCAGCTCCACCCCAGCCCAGGGGACAGACTTTCCCTCCCAGGCTCCTCAAACGACTTTGGCCTTCCTCCCACTCTTGAGACCTTAATCTTCCTCCCAACCAAGGCAGCTCATCATGCAGCTGGCTACGGCTCCTTTCACTTGATTCCCTGTCAGTTGCATGTGTTCAGCTCCTGCCCACTGCTCCTAAAGCTGAAGCCCTGCGGTGCCCAGGACCCCTGCCCTCTGGCACAGAGGTGATGGGGAGCTGTTAGCTCTGTGTCTCCCTCTCTCTGCTTTGAGTCAATGCTTTATCAGCCATTGTGTTAAGTGGCACAAACAAGCCAAAACGCTCAGGGAGGTGGAAGGGGAGCAGATGTGGCCCCAGAGAGCGGTGGGGGTGTGCAGAGGCTCAGCCTTGCACAGCACCTGTGCCTGCCCAACCTGGGCAACTGCAGCAATTTGTCTTTATATTTGGCATCTTTGGTTTGGCTTAGATAGCAGTTAGCAGCTCAGAGCCTAGCGGTAATGAGGAGTTAGGGCTAAGTCACAAGGCTCATAGGGATAATAGCTGAGGTGGTTTTATTGCAGTCTCTCTCTTCTTATTTTAATGTGCTTCCAATGATGCAGTCATAGAAGAGACCAAAATCAGAATTTCAAGCACCTACTTATATACTTGTTTTCTCCTTCAATGCCGTCAGAAATTAAAAAAATAACAGAACTTAGGAAGGACCTTTCCCACTCCTCTGCACTCCCAGCTTTTCCTCCCCACTGGGGCTGTCTACCTGTTGCAGGAAAATTCCTAGGGTCATTTTGGAAGAACTGCTGTCCTTTCCCTGCAGAAACCAGCCTCCTTTAAGCTGAGTGCAGTTGTCACCACCTCCTAGGTGCTGGACGTGGCCCTTAATTAGAGCAGGAACCCAACCAAACCACGTATTATTTCAGCCATTTCTCAGCCAGCTGGTACTTGTGTAAGCCACAGTCTGGGGAGGAAGGCACAAAGAAGGACTTTTCATAGACACTGCAATCCTGAACCGCAAGCACACACATTTCAGCAGGAAATAAGCCTAGCTTTAGGGTATTAATTAAAGAAAGTTGTAACATTTCAATGAGGGAGCAATCAGCAATTTTTATTTTAATGGTATATTTGCTAGCTGGTGGTGGAGTCCATCCCAACGTCGTGCTGCCCATGGAACCCAGGCTGGCTGTGGGATGCCCTGGTTTTGCAGGGCTTCGGCCACTCGCGGGGCACCCATGACCATCCTCAAGACAAGGTTTGCTGTGAGTGCCGGCATGGCCACGCACACCCCTTCTGTGGCCCTGCTGCAGGATCATGTGTCCGCTTTGCAGAGTGGTTTTCCTTAGCATCCTGTGCAGTAAAACCCCTCACCTGCACTGCACCACCCTCCCTTGGCTCTGCACACCCACAGGGATGGGGATCAAGGGTTATTTCTTACTCACTTTGTCTGGCCTGGTCAGTCTTGGCTTTTCCCTTTCAGTCTTTTTTGTCTGCAAATATTTGCTTCCATTTGCCAAACATGCTGGGATTGTGCAGGGCTGGGGGGTGCTGGGTGATCTTCCTCCAAACAGGACAGATACAATATTCTAGTGCTTGTTTGCCATGGGAGGTGGCACAGCTGTGGAGCAAGGAGCAATATTTGCTGCCTGTCTGGCCAGACCCAGCATAACCCTGGCGGTGCCAGCTGGCAGCCTCCTGTCCCACCGAGACCTGGCTGTTTGGTTCGGGCAGTTCACATGGTGCTGGGCCAGAGTCCATCTGCTTTCAGGCACTTGGCCAAGGCTTTGCAGACTGGTGCGTGCCTGAGGAGGGTGGCCGGTGGTGCCTGCATCCTGTGGGTCAGCTGTAACATCCTGTATCCCAAATCCCATGTCCCATGCCCCGCAGGCTCCAACCTAGACCGTTTCCAGGCTTAGGTTACCACCTGGCTGGGCACTCATTACACCAGATGCTCTCAGGGCCAGCCCACCCACTCCATTCATGCTGGAGATGGGACACAGGCACCCCTGCCCATGAATCCCAGCTCTCCCAGCAAATGCCTGATGGTGATTTCAGTGGAGAAGGAGGGGTGAAGAGGCACCTTCCCTACCACCCACACCAAAATAACTGCAAGCACCCCTTTAACAGCCAGATAAACTATGCTTTTTTTTTTTTTTTTTTGCCTCCCCCCCCCAGAACAGAAGAGCAGATTCGCACATGCTGGTACAATTCAGAGAGCCTTTTCTAAGCCCAGATCTCCTGAGCCTCTGAACCTCACAGGCTCCCTGGACTTGCCACTTCCCAAATATTGGTGTCACCTTTAGGTGCAAATGCCACCCCCAGCCACTGCAAAGCTCTGCTGTGCTCATGTTGCAGTGTTGGAAGAGCCCAGGACTCATATCTGGGGAGGGGGAGGTTGTCTCACCCCCCTGGGAGCAGCGGAGCACAAGCGGCTCCATCAGTGGGAGCATGGTGTGGAGGAGTGGTGCAGGGCATGGCTGCATGCAGCCATGTCCCTGCATGCTGCTGCAGGGCTGCTAGCCAAAGAGTGAGGGGGCTGAGGAATAAATGCATGGGAGCACATGCCTATTACAGAAGTTCCTATTAGTTTTTGGCTTCTGCTTAGCAGGAAATAAGATTATCAAAGGAGAGCTGCTGCTGCCTCTTGGAGCCTGGCGCTGTTTCAGTGTGCGATCCATCACGAGAGGCCATGGGAGCGGGCAAGAGCTGCAGGAAGGCACAGGGAAGGTGGCAGGCGATGCCCTGACCCCTGGCAGCCCTGAAGGTCCTGGGGCACCTCCCATCAGAGTGGGTGTGCCAGCCTCACCCTGTATTGTTTAGACACCAGTTAGGGGTAATTGCAGAGTGACCTCTGAAAATACAGCTGGGTCTGTCTTCATCAAGCTTCTTACCTGCAAGAGCAGCACATTCCTCTCCAGAACTGCGGGAATGCTAGATGCAGGAATGCCAAACAGATTCACCCATTGCAAACAACCCCACTTTAATCACCCTTAATTTCATAACCCCCAAAATCACAGGAGTTTAGATGAGATGAATGTACCCCTTTCTAAATCAGGGTTCAGAAATAAGAGGTTGCAAGGAATGGTGGAGAAAAATGAGCATTAAGAACAGGTCAAAGCACCTATCACCCTGATAAATTCCCAGAAGGCAAAGCCTGCCCATCACTGGGATCTCTCTAACCATGATGCCCCAGTGCAGGCTCAATCCACGGGGAAGGTCATGGCCACCAGGATTTTTGCAGTTGGAGTAGATTCAAGGGAAGCATTTTCTACCTTTCATAAGCAGAGTGGCAGAATAAAGGCAAGGTGAGGGGCCCAGGGGCATGGCCCCCAGTGCGGGCAAAGCTGCAGGGTGGGGTTCAAGGCTTTTGTGCTGGACAGCCCCAGACCTGAAGTTTTTTGGATGAGCCGGCTGCCACCAGAGACAAGCTGAAGAGTGATATGTGACTGGGGCATATTTGCCTGTGCAACTGAGAGAGACCACAACCAGGTCCTCAAGATGCATCACCTGCATTGTATCTTACAAACCCTTTTAGTAAATATTCCCTAAAGAAGAACATATATTCCAAGGAGGTGCATGGTAAAGCCTGGCCTGCCCCTCACAGGCTGCTCTGGCATGGCTGACTCTGGGTACTGATGCATTACCCCCCCTTGAACACGGCAAGCAATGATTTGTCTTGACCTTTAGAATCAATGAACTTTAGAAAACCTGTACATATTCTCTGCCACTGCAGAACTGTAAGTGAGTATCATTTGGACTGGAGGCCTGTCTGAATTTGTCATTCTAAATGGCTCACAACAGAAATTTCTTGGCTGAAGAATTTGTTGAAAACCAGTTCAGCGAGCGAGTGAGAGACACTATTGCTTTGTCATGGTATCTCTGCCCTGGCATGTTGTGTGGCCTTCATGAATGCAGTAATCCTCCCTCTCTCCTCATTTGTTAAAGAAGAAAGATGCCTGACTCAGTATTTCTCAGTGATGGAAGTTACTATTTTTTGCCTTGTTTCCAAGAGCAGTGTTGTTTTAATGCTGCTGGAGAACACAAGCAGATGCTGAGGCTTTGCAGAGCAGTTGCAGAAACAATCTGTGACTCACAGATTTTACATACTCTAAATGCTGCAAGTGTACCCTGTTTAAGGTGGCGGGGTGGCACTGCCCTCCTGGGGTATGGGGACCCCCAGGTCTTGCCTGGGTCGGAGGCAGCAATGGGCTTCAGCCAGGGCAGAAGGCAGAGACAGGTCTGAGAGTGCAGAGCACCTGGCATCTGAAGGTAACAAAACTGGCCAACACAAGCCCTTCTTTTCTTTCTAAAAGCTTGCTCGTGCACTAATGAAAACAGCATAACAAAAAATGCTTCATTTTCCCAGCTGCTAAGTGTGGCAGATACAGGCTAACACAGGCCCTCAAAGAGTGCCATGCTTAATAACTATGAATTCCTTTCAAGAATAGCTAATACATTGCTAAATATTACTCTATTAACCTCAGCACAGCATCTTAACACTCATCCATAGTCCAGCTGAAAGCCTAACCTTTGCTTTAATAAAGTAACAAAATCCACTCTTCTGGGTCTTCAATAATTAAAAAACGAATCAGAAGAGCCCCCTTTCTCCTTCTGTTTGTGGTTTCCCAAACTCCCGGGTCTGACCCTTCCCAGGAAGAGACAGAGGCACTTTAAGAGGAATGAAATCACCCCGGAAAAACTGCATCCTTCCGAGTGGTGCCAGCAGAAAAAGAGAGATAAAAATGAGAGGAGAGAAGAGGAGGAAAACAGCAGTTAAAGTGATCTGGTGACCAAACCAACACTGTACACAGGGTCACTTACTGCTGTGAAAAAGGCAGCTATTCCAGAAAGCTGGAAACCCAAGGAGCACAGAAGGGAATCCCTCACACTGAGCAAGAAAGCCTGGGGCTCCTGCAGCCATGGGGCACTGCCCCACTGCCCAGTGCCGGGCTTTATGGCACAGGGCAATAATTACGGTCACTGAGCAATTACAGCCTTCTTCCTTCCAGCCCAGGTGTACAAGCTGCCATGCTCTGTCTGCCCACAGGGCACAGCACAGCTCCCTGCCACCGCTCACAGCCTGTGGGTTTGGCACGAAAGTGGCAAACCCTCCCAGCTATGCATCCCCGCTGCCACATACTCGGCTGGGAAAACCATGCAAAGCTGCTCTGACCTGCCACCTTGCACAGCTCCCCTGCAGTGGGGTGCCTGCTGCCAGTGTACCCCCCTACCAGGGTGCCTGCTGCCCATGTACCCCTTTACTGGGGTGTGTATCCCCTTACTGGGGTGCTTGCTGCCCCTGCATCCCAAACCCGCTCCCCTGCCCAGGGAAAGCATGCAGTATGAGCAGGCTGCACGGGGATGGACCAAGCAGACATCTCATAGGCAGCATTTCCAAGCCTGAGGCATCCACGCCTGACAGCTAACCCTGAGGACAAAGGCCAGAAAAGAGGCAGAAAAGGGCTTTCTGCACAAAGTGCTTTGCAGGGTGGGGGAGATGAGATAGCTGCTGTGCCCAGGGTCCAGCCCCAGCCGTGGCTCCGTGCTGCTGATTCACAAGGTGACATCCAAAACCCTTGTGTCCCCTTCAGACTTATTTCTGGACTGTTGTTGTCCTCTCTGAGTTGTCTTCCCAAAGATTTGCACTTTGCCCACAATGGTCTAGACACACAGTTCATAAATGACTCACGACTTGCTTGTGCTCATAAAGTCTGGCCTTGCTTCTGGCTCTTAATTTAGATCTTTGCTTCAAGAGTTGAAATCTGGGTGTCAGCCTTGACCTTGGATCTGTTCTTCCCACGCCTCTGGAGTTAGTAAATCTGCCTGTCCCACCTGCAGACAAGCCTTGCCAGCACTCGCCTGTGCAGGGACCTTATTTCTGCAGAAAGCCTGAGCTCGCCAGCAGCACCTCCCAGAGCAGCTCTCACTGCTGCCCTAAGACCACTATCGGACACCTTGGCAGGACGGTTTCTCCTCCAGAGATATCCTCAGGCATCACCAGTACTGCTCTGGGACAACCTCCTGGTGCCCAGTGCTGCCCATGCCCTTCCTCACCGCACTCACACCTCCTCCTCCTCTGCCCATGTGTCCCTCTGCATGGGCAGAGTGGCAGGGCCAGGCGTGATCTCCTGGCACTGCAAGACAGTGCTCTTCTGCCCATCAGGGCCCTTCCCTGGGTCCTGCGAGAGGCACTGACCACCCTGAGGTGCATCAGCCCTGGTGGTGGCCCGTACAAGGTGACAGTTGCCCATACAGGTGCCAACCCCACCCTAGGGTCTGCCAGCTGCAAGTCGTCCTTTGGGACACAGTCACCCTCATTTGCTCGGGTGGCCCCCAAATTGCACGCTGAGCCTGTCTGATCTGTGCTCAGGTCAGAGAAAAAGAGCAGGAGCCCAGACCAAGTTATTTCACTGTTTGCTCTGATCCCGCACTGCCTGGGCAGACAGGAGGGGGAGATCTTTACCGTGACAAATCTCAGCGAGGGATCAGAAGATGAACTCCAGATCTAAACCGTTTGCATTTACCAGAGACCCTGCAGCCACAAACCCCCTGAAACTTGTGCCAGTCACCAGAGCTCGGTGCTGGATGACCTGGCTGCTTTCTACACATCTCCCCTGCCACATGCTGCCTGGGACAAAGGCATGCATGCAGCTGTGAGCACAGGCAGCCTTTTGCATCCCTGCAATATCCAAGCAGGAGACAGACCACCTTGTTGCCTCTGTGCATTTCCAAACTGCCCCTGGACCTCGCACAGGGCCGTTCCCACAGCCTCCCCAAAGCTGCCCTGCCTTTCACCCACTCCTCCGATCATTCTTTTTTTTCCCCAGAGAGGTCATTTGTTAATTTTCTAACAGCTGCACATCCTCACAGGGCATGTTTATGTATACAGAGGAATACTACTCAACTGGGTACATTTTCCACTGGAATTTCCATCCCCCTTTATATCTGTGTTTCAATTGCAGGTCAACTCATGGACATAAAATGCAAGTATTTAACACCAAGTAAATCACCCTCCCTTCCCCTTCCTTAATATTCCCTTTGCTGCGGGGTGTTCTAAAAAACTTTCAACTGATGGCAAGAGTTTACTAACTGGCAAACTCTAAATGGGGGTTTTGTAGTTTACACCTAACCCGATGTGGACACAATTCTGTGCGGTTGCCGCAGGAACCACAGCGAGTGGTGCAGGCAGTCAGGGGATGCTCTTTTACTCCCTGGGGACCCTGCACCCCAGCGTGGGGGCTGAATGTGCGGCTCCCAAGTAAGAAACGGATAAAAACCCATCAGGGTTCTGGCTATGGCATCCCCAGCTGGGCAAGCAGGGATGGCAGCTGCTCTTCCCCAAGCCATGGAGCTGGCACAGTGCGGTGCAGTCCCTGCTCCTGAGCTGCATCCCTCGCCCCTCTCCAGGCTGGGGGCTGCATGCCCAAGGCTGCTGCAAGTGGCTGCTTTTGGGGTGCGGAGCCGGAGCTTACCTCGGGGCTCACTGACCAGCTCCTGCTGCCTGTGGCAGGCAGCTGGCAGCATCAGGCGTTTGGGGGGATGTTATTGTGTGAGCACAGCTTGGATCAACCCTTTCCTGCCCATGTCGCTCTGTGAATAGGGGATGCTTGTGCCCTAAGACCAGCCAGGTTTCAAAGGGGAAAGTTGCACATAGAGGGGTGCATTTACATAATTTTTAAAAAATTCAGCTGAGCTAGGACAAATGTCTTATGAACTGTGCTGGGAAGGAGACACCCCATAAACATGTGAAACATTAACATCAACACGCAGAGTCCCTGCAGGCAGATTACTACAGCCTGCTCCTGGCACTCTGGTTATTCCCAGCCTGTAAAGCAGCCCCGTGTCCCGGCACCACTGCAGCACAGCCCGGATGGCAATGCTCGCATCCCATGGGAACCGCAAGGCTGCCTTTTTTATCCTAGATTTTTTTGATGTAGTTTGGCTTTTTTTTCCAATTAGATGATCCAGGGCATCTTTCTGGCTCCTATTGTGTCTAGCATCCTCAGCTGCATCCCTGTGGGCCAGCCTGATCCCATAGATTTCCCCCAAACCAGCTGTGAAAACACCAGGCACGACAAACATCCCCATGTCTCTAGACTGCCCACTCAGGAGCTGGAAATAAACAGCGTGGGTGTCACCTCTGCAGACAGTGCTCTGCTACAGCAGCTGAGTCTCATCAGGTAGTTAAAACTGCAGACTTCTCTGCTGCAATGTGCTTTTTATGGTTGGTTGTTGTTTATGGACGTCAGAAAGGGTAGAATAGCCTTCAAAAAATACCCCCTTGCCCCTGAGAGTACCATTATGGAAACCCGCAGCAGTGTCTGAGGCAGGGCAGTGTTTTCCTTGGAGCAGTGCAGAAGCGGCTGCCTGCTCCTGCCTGCTGACATGCAGCTTGCGGTCACACTGCCTTCTTCACAGGTGTCACAGCAAGGACCAAATTGGTGCCCACCTCTTTATGGATGCACGTGCCCCTTTCTGGGACAGGGAGGACCAGAATTAGGGCTGTATCTTCTACCAAGGTCTGGCACATCCCGGCATGGGATTCATGCTCCTTTCTAGGCTGCAAATGAGGGTGACAAATAGCAGTGTCCGTGGGCCTCCAGAGTCACCCGCTGCCTGGAACTGACAGCTTCCCAATTTTTGCCTGAAGACAAAGAAGTGACCCATCTGGCTCTACAGACAGCAAGAGGTGGAGATGCACAGCTTCTCTCACTAGCTTACTCCAGTGGCTAGTTATCCACCGCTAATTATTCCAGGGTTTTTTGCTGACCCGCTCATCTGCACTTACCAATATTCAGCTTTGAGCTTCTCTTGCTCCAGTCTTACACTTGAAACTCTCCTTGCATGCTCTTATGCGCTGCAGTTTTACACGGGAAGGCATTTTCTCCAGCCCTAAAGTTACACAGATAAGAAAATTATTATTTATTGGACGATTTTCCTGGTAATAGCAATTACAATCTCAAGCTTTTGTCACACTGTTAAGTTACTGAGAAACAGTGTGCACAGGAAAACACAGCCCAAGCTGTCTCCTCAGGCAGCTCAGAGAAAAAAACCAGAAGTTTGCATCCATAGCTACTAGGTACTAAATTTAAAATAAGATCTTGAGCAGCAGAATTAAGAACAGAATTCTTCCAGCCAGTTTTTCTTAGAACTTAACAAGACAAGCTATATAGTCCTTATACAAATATTTCAGAATGAATGTAATTAACTCCCTGCCCATTTTCAGCATAGTAAATCACTGCTGAGCTTACGGTAAACCCAAAACCCAAGTGATTTTCCTTGGAACAACCAAGACTGAGATTATGCTGGAGGAAGCTCGATTTCTGAGTGATGATATGTCTACTGATGGTTAACCATGAGGATGGATGTGGGGTTTCACTTGGCCTAGAGATGAAACCCTCAATTCCAACATCCTCTTCTGCTTTGGGGAACAACATGGCATAAAGTCTGAACCCAAACTCATATCCCAGTTTTGAAGCTTGAGCCAACCCTTGATTGAACTTGGCCACCCTTCAGAGGGCCAGCTGCAAGAAGTGTTGCATCTGACACCATGTGAAAATTCCTACTTTTAGGTCCCAATTTGAGCTTCATGCCTTATTAGCAACAGCATACTGAGATTTCGGACCCATCTGAGTGCTGAGAGATTGGCATGGCCTTGTGGCTGAGAGAGGGTGACCAGGCATGTACCTGAAATGGGACCATCAGCAGGAGGTTTTGCTTGGGGTGGGACCAGAGGGCTCAGATGGGACATGCTGCAAAGAGGAGAAACAGATCAGCCCCTGGGCATAAGAGCTTTATTGCACAGAATAAAATTTTGGGGCTAGTCTGTCATGTGGCATCAGCCGCTGGTTTCACCAGGCAGAGCCAGCATGCAAACAGAGTAGCTCTCCACTGCAAGCAGCTTCACGTTTGCATCTCCCATATCAAAATGCTCCAAGAGGCAGAGAGAAGGGAGGAGAGGTGGAGAAAAGCACCCATAACCAGAACAGGAAAACAAAACCATGAGAAGCCAGCCTGTGGCCAGGATCGGTGGTGGCTGGCACTGTCATCCATCTGTCCATCCATCTGTGGGCACATGGGGCAGGAGCTGGTGGCTGCGGGTAGGAGCCACACCTACAGCGCGAGCCCAGACAGCCTGGGCACTCCCGCTTTGTGGTCTGACATTTTGCCCAGTGTCCTGCACAGACACTGGGGGTGGGTGGCAGGGGGGACAGTGACATTTGCAAGCCAGGTGAAGTGTCACCCAGCTTAACCTCCCTGCCTGCCAGGAACTGGGCAGTGGGTACTGAGCGGGGTGTAGATGGGGTGCCCGCTGCAGGGACCCCCTCCACACCTGGGGGCTGCTGAGCAAGGAGCCGAGGCAGAAGATTACATCACCATGGCCATGCCGAGTGCCCCCAGCCCAGAAGGATTTCCATCACAAAACATTTCAGCCATAATTGATTCATTTTTACAGCATCCCTTGTGGTTTCCACTCCTTCCAGATGCTTTTCCCCTGGAAATCAAAGCACAGGCAGACCCATGGAGGAGAGGTGCACACCCTGCAGCTAACCACCTGCTGGCTGGTAGCAAATATCCAAAACAAGGTGCCTGCACCCAGCATTGTCCCTGGGTCCTCAGCAGCCCAGAGCCATCCTTCTGGGGTGCCAGAGAGGAGACCATGAGGACGGTGCAACTTGTAACACGTTAGTGGTTGCTCCCAGCCAGTTCCATGTGCCGGCGCATCTCAGTCTGCACGAGGGAGGTGCTGGGAGGCAGCACTGCAGCAAAGCAGGGAGAAGGGACAATACTTTATGTTGGTCACAATGTGAGCCTGAGAGGGGGAAAGGGTGTTTGTAAAAGGTTGGCAATGCACACTATCTCCTGGAGGGAAAGGGAAGCCCTTGGAGTTACTCCACTAATTGCCTTTTGAGATTAGGACACTTCTTGCAGTGCTAGTGGGGCAGCAGAGCAAGACGTGCCCACAGTGAATCCCCTGGGATGAGGGGATAAACACTGGGTGCAGCTGCACCCCAGGCTGTCACCCCCCACCAGACCTGACACAATGGTCACGGCCACAGCTTTGGCCCTGCCAGCCCAACCCTGGAGCCACGGTCCTTGCTCAGACCCTGGTTCCCAGGGAAGAGCTGCAGCTCCAGTGCCAAGTGCTCTGCAGCGAAAGCATACGCCTGCGTTGGCCGGGCTGGCCTCACCAGCAAACACTGTGAATGAGGTCTTAAAATAAAGGTGAGCTCTCTGCCTGGGGAAGGAGGGAGCCAGGGACCAGGCGGTGGGGCCACAGCCACCCCTGCGCTCCTCCCAGTAATCCAGCAATTGCATTGCCTCTGCTGCAAAGCCCAGAGGTGTCCCCTCATCCCCTGGGTACAGTTCATCCTCTGCCCCATCCTTGGCTGGAGGCTGAGCTGTTGCGATTCTCCGTCCAATGTGTTCTTTCCGTAAAGCAGGTCCCACGCATCTGGCTTGCAATGGGACATGGCGCTTAGATCTCCTACATGAGGCAACGGGATTTGCTTCTGCAGCCAGTGTTACTCCTGTACATGTCTGTGGTCTTGGTCTGGACTCACAAAGGACACATGGGGCAAGACATTCCTGGCAAGGCTCCTGCTCTCAGGCTGGATTGAGTCCTGAGCTGGAACTGTAATTAAGTTAATCATCAGATTGCAAAAGGTGGGTGGGGAGGTGGGAGAAGCTGGAAGATAATTAGAAAGTGGATCATCGCTTTGTTTTCCCATCTCCCCATGGATGCCACCAGTTTGCTGAGATGTTGCACTGGATGTCCCAGCTTGATGAAGCGGCTAGGATGTCCCAGCCTCAAAGCCTCATGGAAGTCACGCGTGGCTTTGAAGCAAAACAGTCAGCTGTTGGCAGGCCCTCATGCAGGGAGGTCCTCACCCATGTGGCTCTTCCCCTGAGATGGGCACACATCCCCACACCCCTCTCTGCTGTGCAGAAAGATGAGACAGGAGAAAAATTAGGGCTAGGATGGCATAAAATGGCGAAATCCAGCCTGACTGAACTCACGTCCCTCCAGTGCAGTACAGAGGCAGCCTTGGGCTGGGCAGAGCTCCTTGCCGGCACCACAGCAGTGCCACAGCATCCGTCAGGGTCTGCCGAGGTGCGAGGGGTGCAGGGTTTGCTAACAAAAAGCCATTGTGACCTAACCAGAATGACTGTGTTTTCTGGTGGAGAGCAGATGATGACAGCAGGCATTAGTTAAATTAATTTCTACAGTCTTGGTCACACTTTATACCACATACTCCACTTATAAGGGGTAAAACCTGACTGATAAATATATTTTCATTAAGCAGTTAATCATATTGCTAGAGATAAAATCACCTTGCCATAAACACTGACTAGAAACAAGCCAATGCATTCTGCTGATTAACAAAAAATGATTTATTACATACTTATCATATGTTTTGCCTAATCATTTATTAAGTCCTTCTAAGAGGATCCATAGTCCAAAGAATTTGAGCCGTGCCTTGCACTGCCAGCCCTTCAAAGGGAAGGCAGAGCCCTTGCAGGCTGCCTATGCTGACGATAATCCCAGACTCACTGTGCTGCAGCTCCTGGAGCAACCGGTGCATGGGGAAACCTCTTGCTGATCTCTAATCCATTCCTGGGTGAGGAAATCCATCCCATGCAATGCATCACTAAAATTTACGATGAATAAAATCCCTGTTTATCTAAGAGATTTTTAGTCTGCATGTTAAGGTAGTTCTCAGTTGCCCTGAAGTGGTACCTGTCAGCCCACCACGCTAAGCAAGGGTTCTTCAGGAACCCCTCAGGACAGGCAATCATAGAATCGTTGTTTAGGTTGGGAAAGACCTTTAAGATCATATGAGTCCAACTATTAACCCAGTACTGCCAGGCCCACCACTAAACTATGGCCCTTAGTGCCACATCTACATGTCTGTTAAATCCCTCCAGGGATGGTGACTCCACCACAACCCTGGTTAACCTGTCCCAGTGTTGGACAACCCTTCTGGGGAAGAAATTGTTCCTAACATCCATCTAAACCTCCCCTGGCACAACTTGAGGCTGTTTCCCCTGGAGGAAAGCCAGAGTCTGAATTCCTTAAAAATATTCTACCTGTTCTGTTTTCCATTCCCGTATGCAGTGTCTCAACTGCCTGGGAAGCGCCTGCCCATTCCAGGTGGCTGCAGTCAAAAGGGGGAATAAGAAATGAGCACATCAAGAGGCAGTGCTGTCTGAGCACAGCTGAGTCACACACCCTGGAAGAAACATGATTTCTGCTTTAACGGAGAAAACAACACTTTCCAAAGTGAAACCAACTGGAGTGTTTCCAATGAATTCACCAGAGGCTGATTCAGGAGACACTGATGTCAGACAAAACCTTAAGAATCCTGGGTCTAGCTGGCTTCTCACCTGTTTGGAGTTTTCTGTATGATCTTCAGCTCATCATCTAAGTGATAGTTGTGATTAATTCCACTTTTTATCAACACGTCCACCTTGTTCTGAAGGGGTGCTTAACAGAGGCCATCCAGAACATTTTTTTCCAATCCTATATAAAGAATTGCATCCAAAGCCAAGGACAATTTTAACGTATTTGAGTCAACCTGAATTTTAACCCATAGTAGGTGAGATAATTCTGGTTTCCTCCGTGTCGTAGCTAGGTATTTTATACTTCAGGAAAAAAAAAAAAAATAGGCTCACCTTAGCTGGTCATGTCATGGTTGCAGGGCCCACCTGTGGGACAGAAGCATCATTTGGGCATCAGTGGTTGTGGAGAGGTTGTGCTGACAATCCAGCGTGCTCAGCTGTGGACACCACACTGAGGTCCACCAGCCTCTGGTGCAATGTGCTTTCATGAACATGCAAAATTCCTGCAACTGATCTCAAGAAAATGGATCTCTTCAAGTAAGGCAAGAGGAGTCTAAAGAAAAAGGAGCAGAGAGGAGGTGTTGGAGAGATGAACAGGGAAGAAAAACAGGCAGAGAAACTTTAGTAACACAGTAAGGGACTCTGTCTACTCACAGTTGTCACCGCACTGGTCCAGGTAACCTCTGCAGTCTCTGACCAGACAGCTCATTAAGTTACTAACGAGCATGACTGGTAGTGGAAGATGCTCATCTCCCAGCTGAGAAGCAACAGTTTGCCATCCTGGTGGTCTCCAGCTACTACGTGTGTACAGAGGGGTGGCCAGAAATGGTATGGGGTTAGTTCCCTGGAGAGCAGGGATCACTGCAGGAACAGTCCCCATGCAGAGGGACCTGACTGGAGTGTGGCCAGCTCTGCTGGGAGCCCCATGGAACCCAGCATGGCTCTTCCCCACTTGGCTTCTCTGCTGAGACTGCTACCAAAAAACTGGGGCACTAATGGTAGCAATGGGAGGTTAGTCTTAGCTGGCCATTAAATTTGTGCCACAGGAGCCACAGAAGAGCCATGAAAGTACTCTTGAAGCCACAAACAGCCTGGTCCTAGTGTGACCTGACAATCTAGACATGCAAAAAGATTTCGGACCATTAGCAACCCCCTAAGCTGCCAAACTCTCATCAACACCACAAGCAAAGGGGAGAAAAGTACTATCCAGTGAATTCTGCATTGATTTTAAAATGGAAGGGGAAAGGCCCTCACTCCTTTTTCCACGGCCCCCAGCACGAGCTGTTATTTTGCAGCTCACACAGAGTTTGCCTGGCAGTGTAACCAGTCCTCGATGTTCAGACTCAGATGCTTGCAGAGTTTGGGATTTCACATCAAAGCCACTGGTTTGGCTGCTGTAGCAGTCAGTGATAAAGTTTGGAACCAAACCCAAACTTCTCAGAATTTCACAGCTATTCTGGTCCTGTGCTGGGCTCGTCTCTCCTCGCTGCTGCAAGGGGCAACATGCTGCAGTGCTCCAGCCCACCAAAGTTCAGCAGGACCTGGTTAAAATTAATATTTGGGTTTAAAACTCTTTTTAAGTCCTTTTTATTCTTCAGAAAGCTATTTCTTATCTTTTGGGGTTCTCCTCCCGCAGCCCAGGAGGAAGAGCTGAGTGCCAGTGGGCTGCTGGCAGGTTCCTCAGCTCCCTGTGTCTGCACATAGAGCTAGGGCTACCCTGGAGCAGGGGCCCTGGCTCCAGCTCTCAGTGATGGTCATTCTCAGTGGTGGTTTCTTCTTAGGCAACACAGCACGGCGAAGCCCACAAAGAAGTGGGTGAGCATGTTATGCAGGAGTAGGAGGAAAGACGAGAGCCATGAACACAAACACTTGGACAAACACTCTCCAACTTGGGCTCCAGCTTACCATCCTAGTGCAACTGGCAGCGTCAACTGCTTGGCAGCAGCCACCCCCCCTCTTAGAGCAACCACCTCTTGGAATATTTTCCTTTCTTCACAGGGCACCAAATAACTGCTGGAGTGTGGTGCCTCTCAGCTTAGCATCTTGGAGATAGCTTTCTGTTCTGCTTTGAGCTATTGAATAATTTTGTTGGGCTTCTACCGAAAGAAATAAGGCCCTTTATGTTGTCTTTGGTTCAGGTTCTCTCTGTCATGCTTTTTAATTCCCATAAAAACCTAATGTGTTCCTGCCAAAAGTATAATAGTAGGGCCATGAGTGGTGGTGTGTATAAAGTATCAACTCCACGGTCAAAGAAGTATGAGAAAAGCAACAGTATTTAGGCAAGGAGAGACAACTGGAGTGGAAAATAGTGTTTATCCAGCTCCTCTTGTGGAGTCAAAGGCAGCTGGTGAACACTGCATTAATCCTAAAAATAGCAAAACACCCTTAAAGGAAATACATGAAAATGAAGAAGCCGTCGCCAGTCAAGCTGCTCTCTTAAAGGTATCCCTAGAAGCCCTTGAACGCACAGACCTTCAGGTGACCAAGGACAGCATCCCAGCCTGCTCCTCACTTGTGCTGGCTGCAGCTTTCAGTTTGCCAAGACCCTGATCTGAGCTTTTGGCTTTGGGATATTTGTTTCTCACTTCCATCTCATCAACCCAGGAGATTCCCAAGTGCCTTTTACCCTCAGATAAAGGTTCAAGAAAAGCTTTAGTTCCAGGGAATTACACAATGCCACTGATCTTGATTAATGCTCAGTAAAGCACTAAAGCCTTGTGTACCATGTTGAATGACTTGAAAGCTTTCGTTCAGCGAAATCTTGGCAGACAGTTGGCATTGAAAACTGAACAACCACAAGAAAAGATTTCAAAGCTATACTTAGTTAGTGTCTTGCCTGCTTTGGAAAGCCACCAGGCACCATAAAGCTGCTTGGCTCTTGTGGGTTGCTTCACCAACCTCATCACAGGATACCGGGGCTAGCCCGCGTTATCACTTGCAGAAAGCACTTCCCAAAAACCAGTCTGTGTCAAAGGAGGAATCTGTGAAACTTTGCAGCTTCCAAACAGGCACAGTCTGAACGCACCAGTGCTGAGAGGGACGCGGCTTATGTGAGATTCAGGGGCAAGGGCATCGAGAGAGGCGGTTGTAAAACTTGGTCTGACTCTCTGGGGAAAAAGTTGATACTTTGGGCTTATCAAATAGCTCCAGAGCAAAAGCGAGCTTTGGGGAGGTGCATGGTATTATGGTGAGGAACTGGCCAAGGGACAAGTTTTGAACCTAGATGAGAACTAAAACAGCCTTCAGTGCAAAACAACATATAGCTGAGGAGGCGCTGGGTTGGTAAAATAACACTTGGTAGGCGTCGGTCCAGCAAACGTGACTTAAGATGAAAATAGTTCTGGAGAGAGGGCAGCGGGGAAAAGTTTAAAATAATTTGTACCTGCATTTTGACTTTGTATTCAGCTGTTGTAGATTTAATACCTCTATTTGCAGCAAAACCCAGGCTGATGGGCAGGAGGAAAGAGAAGCTGTTGTGAACCAACAGCTACCAGAAGGAACAGAGGCCTGGGATGGCAGGGAATACTTTTCTTCTTTACAGTCATGCTTTCCTCTCCTAGGAAATCTCTCTGTTCTGATAGACATCCCGAAGGAACATGTCCGAGAGTGAGGGATGAAGTCTCTGTACTAACCAAAGCTGGCTGCAATGGCTGGGTGTGTTGTCAGCAACAGCGATGAAGTCTCTATTTCCAAGGTTTCAGATTTTAGCAATCCAGCTTGCAGAAATTCTCATCTTCTGCAGGCTTTTGGGATCCACTTGAAGAAGTAGCTTCCCCTCCATGCAGCTGCATTTGCAAATTTAAATACTTGAGAGTTTACAGCCAAATGTTTAGAAATTACATGTATACATGCATGTGTGTATTGCAGAGAGTCGCAGTCCTCAATATCTCCCAAGTTGCTCTTTTAAGTACCACAGCAAACCCACACAGTATGATACTGGCTCCATCCCAGTGTACCAGCAGCACAATTTGGTGCTAAAGAGACACTTTTACAACCTATAAATATATATAAACAGTGATGGTATAATATTTTCCGTAATATAGCTATGAGAATACAAAACATTTAAAGTAATTTCCTGTATCTAGATTTAATTTATGCTGTGCCCTGTCTTGTTCTGTTCATAAATCCCCTTCCCTACAAGCACTATAGAACTTGGTATATGAAAGACAGAATATCCATGGGAGATTTTAAATTAAGTTTCAAGGCTAGAAACACTCAGATAAATCTGAATATACCTGGAATACACGTGGGACTCTGGTCCACACCCGTACCTGGCCATGGCACCTCCTGATTCCACGGCCACGGCTGCAATGGCAGTTCTCACCCTCCGACATTCACAGCACCCTTCTCTTACTGGTCTGGTGACGCCTTCAGGTTTTGGCACGGTGTCTGCTTAATTAAACAGGGATCGTGCCCAAATGGTGTCTTGCAAAATGAGTTTCAGTGTGATCTGTGTGCGTTTCCCCAGTCCCCCGGGACAGCAGAGGAGCCCTGCAAGAAGGAGCACTTTCACAAGGTGATGCTTGTTGCTTCTGAGCAGCTGGTAGTGCCCCAGGCCCAGTTACACCCTTTAGCATCAGCCAGAGCTTTGCCTTTCCCTTTTAACCACTTTTATGGAGATGCAAGGGTGCACAAACGCGGTATAATCTATGCTCAAAGTTCCTTTTTTTCCCACATACCATTAATCAGTATATGGGTAAATCACCTGCTTGCTGCCCAGGCAATGAAAGCCTCCTGCTTCCCTGCTCATCTCCCACAATATCTAACATTTATTCTGATCTTCAGCATGTGTGTGCCTTGGCCAGGTGAGATACAGAGTGCCAAAGACACAAAGTAGTATTTGCTATCTGGCATGCGGTATGTATTGCAATTCCTAGTCATAATCATGTTTGAAAGTTATAATATTGGAGAGAGTTATTAACCTGGGCTCCCTTCCTGCCTCTTGTGGGTTTCAATCAGACACTGGGTGTTTTTCAAACTTTTTTTTTTAGCGTATAATTTCAGTACGTACATCAAGCAGAAAGAAAACAGAATTTACTTTAGATAAAATTAAAAGGACAGAGTTCCTACCACCCACCTACACCCAGTGAGGAGACACCCCCCCCTGCACCTCCCACGCTGGAGGTGCACCACCTTTCGAGCTGTGTCACTGCCAGGGCCATCAGCCGTGGTGTGAATCACGTGCCCAGCAGCCAGCCCGGGTACAGCTGGGGACCCCCAGGCTCCCTCCCCTCCCTTTAAAAGCCTGGCAGAAGCAGCATGTGCCAAGCACTTGGTGCTGCAGCCCCTGCCATACGCCACCACATCTCTTGCAGCCTGGCCACCGGGAGAGGCTGAGAGATGGCTGAGGGGGAAATCACCACTTTCACCGCCCTGACCGAAAAGTTCAACCTACCCCCAGGGAACTACAAGAAACCCAAACTCCTATACTGCAGCAACGGGGGCCACTTCCTACGGATCCTGCCAGATGGCAAAGTGGATGGGACCAGGGACCGAAGCGATCAGCACAGTAAGCAAACCCGACGGGGCTTCTTCGCATGCCTGCTCACTCCTATGATTTTATCAGCCAAGAAGGGGGGAACTGGGGAAACTGGGCTCTGTACCAAGCTCTCTTTCCTGCTGGTGGCAACACACCTTCCAGGAGTCAGCACACACACCAAACACACCTATAGCCTGTACACAGGAGCCCAGGGAGGCACATTATGTATGCTATTTCACATTATTTGCATATTAAATCTGAAACTGGTCATCAACATAATCGCAGGCAGGCAGATACACAGGACCACAGTGATAACAGCAGCATGGCTGGCTTATGCGGCAAGCTGGCAGCTGGAAAAAAAGGAAAGGCAGCCTCATATCCTACACACATGCAGCTATCACACACAATTCTATGGATTCTAACCCTATGCATTCGCTCTGGGTTAGAAGGTTCAGCACAACAGCGGGGCTGTGCTGATGCAGTGTTTCCCAGCTGTGCACAGTGGCTGTGCAGCTTTGTACATCAAGTTGTCAGCCAGAGCGGAAGGTCGAGCCCAGATTCCTCTGCGTGCAGAATGGACTTTATCTGTTTGTTCTGCACACAGTATCCCTTTGCCTCTGGGGAACTTCCCTCTCCCCTTATGCAGCAAATTAAATTCCTGCAGGATACAAAAGCCCAACAGAGGCAAGAATCTGCTGAAAGACAGTTATTTTGTGACATGGCTTTAGAAATGCAGACGTGTTACCATTCACTTTTTTTCTGAAAACAAGTATGGCTTAATGCATGCTTCAATACAACTTACACGTATCCATGTGTCACAGAGATTTAACAGGCCATCTGTGGCTGGAATCTCCTCTTGCTTGTCTCCATTCCCTGCAGTTGAAGATGCCAGCAGCTCCAGCCTGTGGGACACTGGGGATCTGCTGCTGGGATGAACTGCCCACGCAGATGCCAACACTTGTCCTACCATTTGCACATCCCACTGACTTTCTAGGAGCGTGATCCTTCTCCGTAACTGGCATCAGTTTACCCTAGGAAGCTGACGGGGCTTGCTCGCCAAGAAGTGCCATTTTTGTAAATGCCACTATAAAGTGCTGCAGACTATCTGACATAGGGCAAACCTTAATATAAAAAATAAATAATATCATCCTGTACAGCAAGGAAAGGTGCATGTTTGTCCTATTCGGTAGTTGTCCATGTCACCAGAGGCATCAAGAGCTCTCTCCCTGCCAGCAACTCACATGACCAGAGCCAACAGTGGTGCTGAGGCTCTCTTTGAACCAAACCCCACAAAGCTGTCAGACAAGGGCTGCACACCTGGCCCTGACACCAAGCAAACCCTTGCCCTTGGCACCTCTCCCCACTGAGCTCGGCCAGGCTGTCAGCAGTGACCGGTGGAGCTGCACAGAGCAACACCCCCCGCAAACCACACTCATAAAAGAGAAAATGGCTGTGTAAGGACAAAGACACAAAGTCCAAGGAATCGGTTGGGAAGTTTTAAGCTTTTAGGGCTCTTGCACTTCCAGAATTCCTGAGAGGAATTTTTTTAAACCAATGCCTGAGGAGAGCTGAACCAGCAGTGCAGCAAAGGTCCCTGCGGGGCTCTGCAGGCAGCGGGGCCGGGTGCTTCCCCACCACTACATGCTGGAGCTCTCAGTTCCCGGCAGAAACCTCCAGGCACGCCATATCCTGAACATTTACTGGAATATAACTGGGACCTGCCAGGCTCCTATATGGTTAGAAGGAGCCGAGTCTGCCTTACAAAGTGCTAAGAAAAGCACTTTTATTTTCTTTAAACCACAAGCGTACATGTGGCTTTCTCCCCCAAACCTAACCTTTCTTCTTGTTATTGTTGTTTTAATGAAAGGCAATTTATTGCAGAGTTTTATTTATAAACACTGTTTCCCCACCACTCGCACAGCACGCTGTAGTGCTAGGGGACAGGCAAGGATGAGCTCACAAAGGCTGGACAAACACAGTGCAGGGCAGGCAGCCTCCAGCCCGGAATAAATCAGGCACGTAACCCTTCCCAAACCCCTACAAGAGGCAGACAAGGATGCTCACCTAAAGGCTCTGCAGAAGACAGGACCAGGCTCATAGGACCCACAGGCCAGCAGCTGGAGAGGTTATATGAATTCAGCCAGAGTCTGTGCAGCATTTTGCCAGAGCTAAGATTTTGCTGGAGTCAGAATGGGGATGCAGATGCCCATGTTCCTGGGGAGCTCAGCACAGGTTTGCAGAGCCAGTGGCAAGGCAGGATCTCCTGAGACACAGGATGCTATGAAGGACACAAGTGTCCAAGCCTCTGTGCTCCAGCCTTGAGCCCATTATCTCACAGCATGGATGCTGCCACACCGTCCAGACTTTTTCCCTCCAGCAAAGTAAGCCACCACTTGGGAGCACGCATTTCCCCTCCAGCTGCTGGTCCCTGCAGCCACACCATGTGCACGGGCAGCAACTGCAGGTAGCATTCCTGCACATGACACCCACTGTGCCCCAGCACACTCACACTTTGCCACTGCTGGCCTGGGGCCATCTGTTTGGAAATCTCTGCCAAAAAGGAACCTCCTGTAAATATCTTGTAAACTTAGATATCCTGATGTACAAATATTTACAGAGGAAACTCCTGGAAGGGCTGCATGCCAGTGGAACAACCCTACTGGCAAGGTACCCTGCCTCTGAGCACCAACAGCTGCCCACAGTCCTGCCCCTGCACCTGGAAAATGCCAGAGCTGCTCAGCACCACTCCCTGGCACGTGAACGGCACCATGGGATACCATGGGGCAAGCATCAGCCAGCATGGAGCAAGCCAGATCCATATGGGAAACCCAGGAGTGACAGCGGAGAGAGGTCCCCTGGGAGGGATGAGGCACAGGAGCACCCACAGCTCAACCAGAAAGCCAGCATGCGCAGCTGCATTAGAGCCTGCATTGGTGCTTTGCAAACTGCCCCTGCCCACATGCATTTTATACCAGACAAATATCAAGAATTCATGTTTTTGTCTTAAATCGCCTTGCCAGGTGCCAGCCCCAGAATCAAGGTGGGTCACTAAGGAGAACAGAAGTCACTTGCTCCAAGACCTTGTCTCCTAGCCCTATGTGAGGATCCCCTCACTGTGTCCTTTGCTACCGTCTGTGGGCATCTTGAGTTTGCGCCATGAAATGAAAAGAAAACTTACCAGGAAATTGCAGACCCTCAAGGGTGAAGCCCACGCTCATTTCCACAAACAGCCTTCTCTGTTTCATCCCACTACATCATGGAAGGAGATATCTGCACAGAGCTGTAAAAACCACAAGAATCTGTGCATGAGCTCTTTCCTCTAGACCCACCATTCTCCTTCCCTCTGCAGCCAGAGACCTTAACATTCCTATTGGCAGCTGGAAGGTTCCCCTGCTCCCTTCTCTTGGTGGCAGTTTTTAGGACAGTATCATCATTTTTAGCTCGTTCCCCTCTTTCCCTGGCTGGACTTCTTGACCATGTCCTGGGGCTGCAGCACCACAGGGAATGAAGGCGGGCTGGGGGCTCTCCCACAGCAGGGTTTGCCAGCTGCCAGCTCCCAGCCTGAACCAAGCAAGCACAGGACTGCATATTACTGCAAATCTGCACCCACGCAATTTACTAATTAACCGTCATTTACTGAGCAGGAAAGCCAAAAAATGAAGAATGTGAACTACTACAGCAAAGATTTTACTGGGACTGGGGCTTCTGCCATACCAAGAGGTAATATTACCTTCTACTTCATCCAAATAAGGATAAAATAAAATAAATCTAAAGAGGAAGGAAAGAGCTGGAGCTGAGGCATCCATTCATACTTCATTCAAACCAGCCTAAATATTTTTGTTATAGATCTCTACAGTAAAAGCTCAGGAAAAAAAAGCTCACTGGGAGATGGGAATGATCATGTGGAGGAGCTGGATTTTGCAAGTCACGCAAATTATAATTGCAGCCCTCCGCACGTGCCAGTGGGGCCGATAGTTGCTCAGTCTTCAGTTTAACTGCCAACCCATGACAGCAGCATGGGGTCCACTCTGAGCACACTGGGCTAGAGAGCTGTCATCCCAAAGCTGCTCTCCAACCAAATGGCCTCTTCCTGATAAATACATTGAACAAGAACCTGAGCCAAGTTTTAATAATTTTCTGAGACTCCTGTAATTAGCAAAGAAAGAAAAAAAGGAACGCACAGGGTGGGGGGAAAGTTACCAGGCAAATAGAAGGGTTAAATCTGCTGTGTTAGGTACAGGTTGCTGATCAGAGGTGGCCCAGACATGCCAGCCTGCAGCTGCAGCACAAGATGAATAAGGAGCTCTTTTGCCCTGGAGTTTCTAGTTGAGGTCTGGCATAAGTAGCAGGGACGGAAAGTGGGTGCCTGGCAGGCTGCATGAACTGACACAGCATCACCACGAACCCATCATCCCCCCCCAGCCTGTGTGCTGGCAGGCTCAGTCTTGGTTTAGTACCAAATTCACATTAGTGCCGCAAACCAGAACAACGTAGGATGTGGCTCATGGCTACCTACAGGATGTATTTTTTTTAGGATGAAGATCATCCCTTTCTGTTTCTCTGCTATCCATCTATGACATGCTGGATAAAGCCAGCCATGGCACACTACTGGATGGGATGCTTTGGATCGGGGTTTTGCAACACAGGCTTCTAAAGTCTGCCTGTCCCTACTTCCACTCTTGAAATACTTCTTCATATGTCACCCCTTAAGTGTCTTGTCAAAACCACATGAGAAATTTGTAAAGTAGAGCCAGAATTAAACCCCCACTCTCCTGTGTCCCCTTCCAGCATCTTAACCAAAAGGCTGCCCTTCCTTTGATGTAAAACAATGCAAATATTGGTCTTTGGTTCCTAAAGCACAGCTGTGGGGTTTCTTTGATGGAGAGGGTATAAGGAGACATTTCTATTACATGCTGTACTGTTTCCTATACACTCTTTGTAAGCCAGGCTTCAGAACAAATACCCTGCTAACTCTCCTAGCACCTTGGACATTATCTCTGAGAACCTCTTTTTATTTTCTTTCCTTTTTCCTACTTTCATTTTTGTTGTTCTTGTTTTATTTTTACTTTCAGTTCAACTCCAGCTAAGTGCGGAAAGCGTGGGAGAGGTGTATATAAAGAGCACCCAGTCTGGGCAGTACCTGGCGATGGACACCAACGGGCTACTTTATGGCTCGGTAAGTCAGAGGTTTATGTGGGACCAGACATGGAGAGGGTTTGAGGTTTGCAGAAATCTCATAGCTCTGAGTAATGCAAACCACAAGCAACAATTAGCCTCTGTCTATTATTTTGGCAGCTGGATGGCTGCTCTTAATCTGGCTTTATTTTAGGGGAAAATAAATAAATAACCAAATAACACCATTTACCACCCTGCCTCTTGAAAAATACTGTGTTTCATATCTGACACTTGGCAAATATTGTATTTCATATCTGGAGCAGCAGCTGCTTTGCTATCCCCTCAGCAGCTGCAAGCTCTGTAAATGGGGCCAGGGCAGGGTCCCTGGCAGGGTGCAGGGCTGGTGCAACTCCAGCCCGGCTCTTCCAACCCAGCAGCGCCTTGCCCACACCTCTGCCTGGCTCCTGCCACCTCTCCATAGCTTTGCGAGGCAGTTCAGAGCTGCTAGTAGGGCTGCAAGAGGAAGCAGCCCCAGGCAATGACCCACAGCCACTGAGCAAAGACCTCATGTTTTTCTCTGCATCCTGGTTGCACCAAACCCTGTGCTGGAGGCAGTGGCAGCATCCACAACGTGCCAGTGTGAGCGGGATTGTGCTCACCCCACTGTGCCCATGAACTGTAGGGCACAGAGTCACCGAAAATAATCTGGGTCTTTGAAAATAGTCCCATTTATAGGAAAGTGTGCAACACAAGCTTGGTCACAGGCTGCTTAGCCTCATCAAAGAGCTGTTTTGTTCCCTGTGCTCATGCTCTGAACCCTCAGTTGCCATCACACAGCCTAGTGCCAGAGCAGGAGCCAGCACCAGGACCAGCTTACAGAGCACGGGGCTGGGCTCGGTTACTGCCAAAATGCCCAGGTCACAGAAAAGCTACTCCAGTAGTCGTCCAGGGGACTAGATGAAGGTTATCTACCTCCACGCTTTAAATATGAATTGTACTGGGGCACGAAGATCTCAGCGGTGGGCCTGGATGGCATCCTAGCCAGAGAGCACCCGAGCTGGGATTGCTGCATTAGGAACACATGTCCTCCTCACTATGGCACCACCCCATCTCACTGTCACTACCTGGGGCTCTCTTTCAGCAGTTACTGGGTGAGGAATGTCTGTTCCTTGAGAGGATTGAAGAAAACCATTACAACACATACGTCTCCAAAAAGCACGCGGATAAGAACTGGTTTGTAGGTCTGAAGAAGAATGGGAACAGCAAGCTGGGGCCGCGGACTCACTACGGCCAGAAGGCAATCCTTTTCCTCCCACTGCCCATCTCGGCTGAATAAGCCCCATCCCAGAAGCTCAAAGACAACCCCAAACCCCAACCACTGCCACCTTCTTTCCCCCGACCCCACCTCCCTTTTTGCTAGTATGACAGCGCCAAATGTTAGAGCTCCGAGCTTTAGGTAATGGCTTTACCAAAAATAGACAAAACAGAGGTCGGTCCTCTGCTCTGCACAAGGCTTTGCAGCCATGAGGAGAAAAGCCCCGACACCCTTGCAAAGCCCATCAGCAATCCCTCCTCCCCCTGCCCTGTGCCAGCTGTTGGTCATATCGTGCCCGCTCTGCAGCTCCCAGGGACACACACAAACCTGTCCCAGGCAGGCACCCAGAAACGTGGCCAAGGGCACCCCAAGGACACCCTGTTACCAGAAAATGGAGGCTTTTACTGTCCCCAGTCATTCTAAGGCAAAACCTCCCTGGATACTCTGTATTAACGTATTCATCCATCTAAGCATGTAGCTTCTAATATGCCTTTCAAGCAGTTTCAGGTTGCACCATCAGTCATGTTATCAAGTGCCAGCCTGATGAAATACTTGCCAATGTCCTCGGTGTGTTAAGCTAAACTAGCATCAGCCAAAAGCTCCAAGCTCTAGACATCTTAGCCTCCCTTACAACATGAATATTGCTATATTTCATACTAGTACCTGCCATACGTTATTTGTATTTATTTATTAAGTAAATATGTCTCTTCTATAACCTGTTTGTAAGTAATGCTAGGCACCAAAGCCCCTTGACACTGCTGTCCCAGTGAGGATGGGGCAGAGTGGGAGTGACTCAGGTCTGATGCTGAGGGTGTGATGGTGCAGCAGGGAACAGGCCGCATGATGGTGGCAGTGCATCGCACCTCATTCCCAGGGGCTTCCACCCACATTCCCAGTGTCCGGCTAAATGGGGCTCTAAAAGTGGCGCTGGGGCCCCTTGGTGGCTCCCAAACCCTCCATGAAGCTGGGTTTCTCCTCTCCTGGAAACAAGCAGATCTCCTGAGCAGCTCAGGAGCCTCTCCTTGCCAGGTGAGAGCATCATGGGAGCACCACACTGCCAGGCTCTACCCTGGTTCAGCTCGTCTGCCCCCATCCACCTCGGGTACTTGCAGACACTTACAGCGACCAGGCACGAGCTGCACAGGGTGACAGATCAGCCCAGGCACCGCTGGGGCAAAGCCTTGCTGAGTCAGCGCTTCTCTAATCACTTCTTCCTGAGTGGCAAGAGCATTTTACCATACAGTGAGTTTCCTCATGTGTAGAGTAGCCCAAAGCCTTTTACTAACCTTTTCTGGTGATACTGCATTAAAAATTAAATTGGGAATAGGTTTAACTCCGTTGCATCCATGTGACTTGTCATGGCCCAGCTGTGGCTGCGGGTGAGGTGTATGCGGAGACATGGCCAGGGGTACCATGGTCGACAGGACGGATTCAGCAGCCATGGAAGTAGAAGCACAGGAGTCCTTCATTTATGCAAGGCTGGAGCTGCAGCAGCGCTGCGCAGCCTGTCCCGCAGCAGGGGGAACACTGCCGAAACTCCCCTTCGGTTCAGTTCTCTGTTCGGTTTCAGACTGAGGTTTCAGGCTGTAAATAAAATACGCACGTACAGTGGCAGAACAATAAAGTTTGAAAGGAAATATTGCCGCAGGCTATATTTGGTCTGAAATTAAGAGGCACTCAAGTAAAAAAGTCTAAATCTTTCCAGGGGGTGAAAATGGAGCACGGTGCTGCTTCACCCCAGGATGAGACACAAAAGCCAGTCACTCCAGTGGCAGCACCTGAGCAGGGACATCCCTCAGAGGGAGCTGGGGGACCCTGTGCCACAGTGGATGATGCTGCTCCCACTGCATGGAAGAATGGATGGCCACAGCCTGTGCACTCCTTATTGTTTCTACAATAATAATCTCAATTTGGCAATTCAGGGCAGGGGAGAGCAGAAATCCAGGGAAAACAGGACTTGCTGCAGTTCACATGGCTGAGGAATGAGAACTATCTTCTCCTTTAGCCTGGACCACAAGCTGGGCTGGGGCAGGCACAGAGCCATTGTACCTAATGATTCCTAAATGCTCTTCCTAATGCTTCCCTTCCTACAGTCCCGCCTGTCCGGCCTGACTTTCCTTGTTCAGCGCGGGGGGGGGGGGGGGGGGGGGGGGGGGGGGGGGGGGGGGGGGCGGGGAGCGGAAAAGACATTTAGGTACACTGTGTAACAAGGTAGTTAAACATTACGTTGCTGAACTAGTGGTGGCTGTGGTAAAAAGCACTCCTGTTTGGAAAAGATGGATAATCTAATTTCCTTTACCTTCATTTTTGTATAATAGACCCTTGGAAACTGCAGAAGTATATATTTGGCAGGAGCATCAGAGCAGCTGCTCTCCCCAGCTTTGCAAAGTGAAATTTTTCTCTCAGAGGTGAGCTACACAGAGTACTTCAGAGCTGAACAACAGAGCTCACGTTTCCGTACCAAACTTTCTGCAGAGAGAACACAAACAACTTTCCTGTTTACACAACCTGGGGCCAAGCTGGGGCTCTGACGGCTATGCACAGCCTCCTTGTGTGCATGCACACAGCACCTTCTGGGGACCGAGACAAGGCCGGCAGCATCCGCCAATTAGATACTGCAATCTATTTTTTCTTGTCCCTTGGGGTACTGCTGGGATCCGTTCCCCTGTGTGTGTCACCTCACTGCTGTGCCTGTGGGAGGGTTTGCAGAGACACACTTTGTGCTGAGCAAACACAACCAGGGATGGTCATCTGCCCCACAACCAGCACCGCAGGTTTATCGGTTCTCTCATCCTGACTTAAAAATGATAAATGATAAATGACCTGACAGCCCCCACCAGCTGATGCACTGAGCTCTTGGGGAGGGAACCTGCTTTAGGCTGGTGAGCTGGGGCATCAGCCCTGCATCACAGAGGGGGAGCCACAGCCCAGCCTCTTGCCCACTGGTGTGAGCCCAAAGTCCACGTTTCTTGCACAGCCCCCAGGCTTTGCTCTGGAGTTCACCTTCACAGCTCCCATGGCCTCAGGCTTCCATCCACCTGGGCTCCCCGGCTCACTTTTTCCATTCCTGCCATCCAGGACAGGGACATGGCAACAAGCACTCCCTGTTCCTGGCAAGCCTCAGATGAAACCATCTCTACTTGGAAGGAGGAATAAAAGGCACTATGCCTTGTATATTACTGCAGCAGCAACGAGCCACACTCTAGAATTGCTCTGCTAATTTTTGCACTTTCTGGCTCTGAAATCTTTTCTCTACCACTGATATCGTCCCGGTGAATCGTCCTCCCAGGCAAAGAGGGAGCTGGTATGAGAATGGCAGAGCCATGGTGGGGAAGGAGCACGCAGCAGCTTCAGCAGCACTGTGGCTGCAGAACCCAGCAGTGCAGGGACCTGCGGGCACCAGCCCTGCCAGTGCCTGGCAGCTTCCTTGCACCTACCCATTGCCACAGCCCTTTGGTGCTGTTACTCACCTCGGGGAACAGCATGGAAATCAAGTCAAAAGGTGATTTCTGCTCCTCCTGGAGGGCTGCAGGATACCAGCTACTTTTCTTGTCCTTTACATAGCCAAATTTCCATACAGCTGCCCATGGGGTCATCAGATGTATGATCTTGCAGGTATTTACTATGTGCACACTGAATGCTTGAAGGTCTATGAATATCAGCTTCTAGTTTTCACTTATAATTCCCAACAACCAAAAAGGCACGTTTTTTACTGTATATAACAACTAAAACATTTTCATTAAAAGTACACAATGCCTGCAAAAAATCTACTCTGCACAGGTGCCTTCCCGCCTGCCCACCCTTCCACCCCCCCAAAAAAAATAAAATTAAGCACAGCAGTAGGATAACTTTGGGGTTTTTTTTCAATATCACCATATCACAGGTAAGCTAGCTGGTTATCCCTAAACTGGCAAACACCTGTCATTGTTTTGCACTGTTGCCTTATTTCACACATTCAAGCACATGTAATGTAATTCATACCAAGCTTACACAATCACACTATAAAAGGTGAACAAGCAATAATTCATCAGCTCTGCTGCCACCACAAAACACACACAAGCTTTTAGTTACCTGAATGGTGAGGTAAAGCAAAGGTGGTTCAGGCCAATGGTGGGCGAGGAGTGGATGCATGGCTCCCTGCAACCCTTCAGCTGATAAGGGTATCATCATCGTCATGTGTGCCCGCATCCGACACCTGCAGGGACATGGTTCCCTCAGCAGGTTGAGCGCCTCCATCTCTACCTTCTGTGCTGCTATGAACTTGTAATTGCTTAATCACAGCGGATGAGAGTTGAGAAGTTTGACATTTAAACCAGTATCTGGCAGTGTCCAGTAAGGACTGAATATCTGCCAAAACCCTGGATTTAGCCAACGAGTTGCAGGAGAAGAAAGGAGGAGAGAAGGACTCATCCACCGCCAATGCTCCTGGCACTGCTGCTCTGGCGGGTCCAGCACCTGGGGAAGGCTACAGACGATGTTCCAATGACAAACACAAAGCTGGGCAAGACAGAGCGATAGCTGTGCCATCAACCCCTTACTTAAACATTGTGGTCACATTCCTTGTGAAAGTCTGGGTTGTCACTCAAGTCAAAAAATGAATGAATGCATGACCAGGAGATCCAGGTTTCTAATTAAACTGGAAAGCTGGAAAGCATAATGCCCAATATAGTCGTGCTGTCTTCCAACACCTCATTAACTGCAGGGCACTCCTCTCGTTAGACTTCTGCTGGTCAGAAATGACCACCACAGGTACACACCTGACACCCAACTGGGGAAAAACGTCAACACTTTGAAAAATAATCCCTAAGGAAGCCACACTAATTGCTTCAGACAGATGAATGTGCAAGGATGACATTACCCAGAGAAACCATGCTTGCTTTGGAGAGTTCTGTCCTTAGGGTGAGGGGGGGGGGGAGAAGAGAAGACTTAAAAGATTTAATAAAATCATTACTCCTGAAGATCTTTCCCAATATGTGTAGTGAGCGCAAGCGTGCTGCACAATGTTTCTGGAGTGTGTTGGAAGGATGGAAAAGCAAGTGCTGCAGCATGACATGACAGGGTGAGCTAGGGAGGCATGGCTAGGCGGGAAAGGACAGTGGCATTCAGATGCTCAGTAAAATTTACAGTATTCAAACCTAGCAGCAGCCAAGGGGCATCCGATGGGCTAGATTTCTGCCTTTTTCAGCTACAATCTGGCACTGTCTTCCAGCAGATCTTGCCAGGATCTTGCAATTCCACATCCTAAAGAGGCGGAAGGAGGACGTGGTGCAGGGAAGGCAGGGTCTTATGTGATCTGACAACCCCTCTCCCAGTGCTGAGGTCTGTGGCATCTGCACACACAACTTCACCAGGGCTCTCCAAAGCCATATGTTTGCCTCCATATCAAACCTCTCAGGTTGAGGGCATCCCTGTTCAGCTCTTTTTGTTTCCACAACAGCCCAGTCCAGAAGGGTCAGGACACAGGAAGGGCAATAAGAGGCCACGGATCTCAGCAGAGCTGTGTGGTGCAGGAGCTTGTTAGCTCGATCTAAAACTCCACAGACATCTTAACAGACTGCAGCCTCGAGAACATGCCATCAGCCAGGCAGAGCCCCAAGCTGCAGAGGACTCTGAATCTCGTCTACTCTCTCCACCTGTTTGGCTCATGAGTCCACTGCAGGATTTAAAACCCAACTGCTAGTTCCTGTAAACTGTTTATCCTGCATCATTAGGGAAGAATGTAAATCTGGGTCTAATGGCTCCCACGTGTTTTCCACATATGACATGAAAATGCCCAGGAAAGGTAAAAGCTGGGTAGGGCAGGGCTGTCCAGCTGTGTCTGGCTGCAGGTGCTTGACAGGTTTGCTAAAGGGGGGCAACACCTCCGCTCCATGGGACAGATGGCCCAGCGGCCGTGCAGTCAATCACCAGCTCCCTTTAAATGCAAGTAGATGTCCTGCCCACCACTCCCTGTGTCTCTGGGGAGATTACTCCCATAGGTGCCAGACCTCTGACTTTGCAGTGTTCAGCACAGCACAGGGCTGCAGGAGCCCTAGCAGCAAGGGTCAGCCGGTGGGCTGCAGGAGCTACCAGCCCAGCACAGCCCCTGAACAGTGGGGAGCACCCGACAGAACCAGCCCAACGCATCCATTGTCCTGGACATTTCCATGTCTTCAACCCAGGAAGCATCACAAAGGCAAGTGGCTGGGCTGCTTCTGTTTTGCCACCAGTTTTCGAGTGGGATCTGGCAGGAATGGGCAGGGAAGAGCTCCTGGAGCAGTGGACGCACCAAAAAATAAAGAAAATTTAAAAAGCACTGAACCCCAGATTGCCCGGTGCCAGGCACACAGGAACTGGGCTCTCCCGCAGCACAAGAACCTGGCGATGATGTCCCCGTGCTGCGGGTGCCCAGGAGGTGGCGATGCGGAGGCGCGGTAGCGGCGGGGACGGGGGGCAGGTCGGAGCACTCAGCCCATCCCACACTGCTGCTGCCCGCGGGTGGACACCGAGAGGCCAACATCTGGCTCTGCATCTGGCTGATAAATGGAGCGGGAGGGAGTTTAAAGGGGCCCTGGAAGCCGCGGGTCCCCCTCTCCCCTCCTCCCGTCTCGGGGTGCCGGGTGCTGCTCCCAGCCCACGGAGCCCCTGCTGCAGCCCACATGGGTCGTGGCTGGCAAGGGACCCCCGTGGGAAGCAGGAAGGGTAGAAAGGGGTTACGCTCCTGACAAGCCTCGAGGGAGGGTTTGGTCACAGGGAGAACACTCATCCCACAAGTGGCTTCTCCTTCCTCTTCCTCTAACCCAGAGGGCTGCTTCGTCCGCAAGACACTGCTCAGCCCCAGCCAAAGCAACGAAGTATGAAATAATCTATTATTAAGCTCTGGGAACTGATGGGAATCTAAGCAAAAGGAAAGCTGGGGTTTCTGCTGCTTTTCCTGTGGTCGGCATTTTAGAAAGGCTGCCGGAGGACACACACGTCTTGGGGCACTCGAGGCTGTGGGAGCCATGGGATAGCGCAGTGGTGGGTGGCCAGGGCCAGGGCCGCAGGGCACCACAATGCCATGGAGCACTGTCCCCTCGGAGGCTCTGGCAAGGGCCGAGGGAGCCCCCATGGCCACCACAACCTGAGCCTGGCTCTTGGTGATGCTCATCCCTGCAGCTCTCTGTGGCTCTGGGATGCAGCAGCACTGCCCATGCCCCCACCATCTGCACACCCCATCCCCAGCACCCACAGCTGCACCCCAGACCTTCCTCAGCCTTCCTCAAGCACAGGTGCCATGGGTTGTGCCAAACCATATCATGATGCACTAACCGAAATAAGCTCTTGGGACAGCACATCTATTCCCACATGTGCTGTGACTCCATTTTTAGAGCCCATATCTGCAGCACTCCTGAGCTATGGAGGGAGTTGGGGTAAACTTCTGGTCAGTGTAAATCAGTTCATTAAAGAGCTGTGACTTTAAGGGTGCAGGTCCAGCTGGGGAGAACAGGGGAATGTGCCAGAGAAAGGTCTGCCAAACCTCCCCCTCGAAGCATCGCCAGTTGTTTGCACAAGTTGGGCTTTTTCTAAGCACATGCAGCAATTTGTTCTGGCGAGCGAGGATAGCTCGTGGCAACTGCTAATCCCAGCTTTTGGTCGAGACCCTCAAGAGCGGGGAGAGGCTCCCACTCACAGCTCTTACTTCTCCCAAGACACTGAGCATCAGGAAGCTGCAGCTTAAACATCAGTGTAACCCCCACAGAAAGAGTGGTCACTGGTAATGGGTTTACCTGCTTAATTCTCTCCAGCCGTTCCTGTCTTTCAGGGTTTTCCCCTCCCTACTAATATGGTGCTGCAGGAAACCCTGCTTCCCACATTAAGCAGATTGTCTGCAACAGTACAGGCAAATACATTTATCACACTGAATTCTGGAGCCATTGCACCGCAGTGTTTCTGGGATATGCATCCTCTGCTGCTCATATCCTCCCCTACGCTGTTTCCGGAGCTGGACTGCAGACACATTTATCACCCAAGGCACAGAGCATCTTCACTCCCCCCTGGCCAAGGCCCTTCCCCTGGGACCACCTGCTGTCACCACCAAAGGCACAGAGAAACCCTGGTACACACAGTGACCACAAAACCACCTCCCAGCCCCACTGCCAGGGCTCACCTCTGCCCTGCACAGCTCCACAGCAGGGGGTCCTGGGTGGCAGGTACGCTTGGGACAAGCTCAGACCACTCCCTGCCACCCCAAATCTACTGTTTCTCTGCAGAAGTTATCCCAACATGTATTTCCTCCTTTTGCAGGTCAGGAGCTGGGAAGGAGGGTGGGTGGGCACCTGTACCCACATGTACCAAAAGAGCCAAATGCTGCAACATGCCTCAATTAAAAGGGGTGTCTAGACTCAAATTAGCAAACGTTGGCCTAATCCTAGAAGGAAAGGCTCCGTTACAGCGCTGCTGGGCAGGATGCTGCTCCTGGCCATGCCTGCGCAGGGCTGCTGGGGGAGCAGAGCTCACACCACTGAATTTGCTATTTCAGATGTGCCCATGGCATCTGGGGAGCCCCAGCAGTGGGCTTCTCCCCTAGGCTGCCCTTCGTAAGCCATTCAAATCACATTTGTCCTGAAGCTGATGTTCTTTTTGCTTCTGAGATGCTAACAATTTCTGTGGATTCTTTCTGGATGTTATTAGAAAAACGTCTTGGGTCCACCAGGCTGCTGGCAGCAAGCTCCTTCCTCACTTCCCCTGCCCCGGACCCCTGAGGCCAAGGAGCAGACTCACAGAAGCTGCAATGCTAGTGTACAGAAAGCAGCAGACAGCCTGGCTCAGGTCCACATCTGCTGCCATTCCCAAAATGCACCCAGTCTCAGAAACCATCCCGTGCCTCCGTTTCCCCACTGCATAAAGGAGCTAAATACCTCTTCAGGCAACACCAGTGGGAAATCAGTGTCCTGGCAGAAGGGATGAGCCCCGGTGTCCTACCTGCCGCAGATGCTCACTGCTCATGGTTTTGGCAGTTTCACAGTGCTCGAGCTACAGCGTCAAGGAGCCAGTGTGGCCTGATCCTGCATCCTGGCCCAGCATAGCCAGCTCTGCTGTACCCAGAGCAACCGCAGCACTCATGTCTTCCTCTCTTCTGCCAGGCACCTGAGCAGTCACCTGCAGCACAGAGGAAATGACACAATTACTGATAAACACAGGGGCTCCCACTGCTAGTTTCAGCTCACCATGAATGTTTCCCCCCCGCTTCTCTCCGCACTCTGGTCATTCAGTCCTTTGCCCTTTTTCTGATTTGCAATAGTCACCCTTTGCTTGCATGAAAACCCGATTCCCTGGGGCAGAGCTGACAGCTTCCATCACTTTGGGTATGGTTTTATTTGGCCATTACAGCTACAGCCTGAATGTGGCCATAAAGCACATTTATCCTTTATGACTGAACTCTGTGCCAAATTAGTCTCAGTTTACGGCTCATGCTTTGTATGTGGTGTTCACCACGGGTTTTGCCATGCCTGTGCCTACACCAACTGCAACTGCGAAACACAGGTGAGTGAGAGCAAGAGAACAACCTGGGGGACCAGCATAAATGCAGGGACCAGCTCCCCTCTGAGCGTCGCAGCCATGCCACATTCTCCATTCTGCTCCTGCACTGCCTGTGCCCCCTCCATGGTGAGGCACCACTGATGCCCCAGCGAAGGGGACCATGCTGCCCAGGAGCAGCAGCATCCCCACAGTGCCACAATCAGGAGGGCGCGCGCACAAAGCTCAAGGGGTTACTCGTGGGCAGCTTGGCTTCCCTGGCCAGCACCCTGTCAGCAGCCCCAGGAAACATTTCTCTAGAGAGATCAGGGAAGATAATCTGAAGACAAATGCAACTGTTGGACAAGAGCCTGCATGCAGATCTACATGCAAACGCTGGTGAACACAAGTCCAGCCTGTCGAATGACAACTGCAGTTGCCAGCTTGTTGCATGTATTAAAAACACACCTTAAGTACAGGACAAATAAAGGAGGAAAATAATTTCCAGTCAGAGCCATGAAAAGCAAACAGCTTAGATAAATCAGGCTGCAAGGGGTTTGCTCTTTAGAGAGTAAGGCCTCAAGCTCAGGTCCAAACCCCCCTCTCCAAGGACAGTTCCAGCTCTCCAAAGCCAAACCAATCGCAGCTCAAAGCCATCTGAATCCAATCGCTGCTTAGTCTGGCAGATCCATCCTTGTCACCGTGCATGGAAATCCAATATATGGGAAGAACGTGCAACAAAAAAATGAAATTCTGTTTATTTTCATAGCAGTAGGTTTGGCCTAAAGCCTTTACTTTTGTGAAGAGAGTAACTCTGCTGCTTTTTTTTTTTACCCTTTTTTAATTGTTTTTCTAAATGAAATTTAAAACCAACAGGAAAATTGCGGGGCACTATCACAGCATCTTTGGTGAGATGCATGCTGGCCAAAGGTGCAATTCCAAAACAAGACACTGCAGTAATGAATCATAATTAAAATACCATTTTACCAGTTTTCCTTAAGTCTAGACACATTTTCCCCAACTTGCCAAATGCAAAAAACATCCTATTTTTTTCTAGCCAAAAAACCTTCCTAAGCAAGAGTTTGAGAAGGGCATCCATAAGGAAGGCAGACTGTACCCTTACCATGTCTGCCCATATCAATACTCTGAATGCACAGGTAACTCTGGTTTCCCCATACACCACGTATAATCCAGCAGGAGCAAGAAGAGGAAGTTAGGAATGGGAGGTTTTGCAGCGTGGTTTTTGCAGAAAACGAATGAACAAAAGGCTCAGCTAGAAATGTATTTATAGGGACAGTTCACAAATCCCAGCTGAGCAAGGCGAGGGGCTGCCAAATGGGGAGCAAAGATGCTGCAGTCCTGCTTCCCAGTTCAGGAACTGGGAAAAATTCCCTGTATATGGGGAGACGTCAGCTGCAATGGTGCTCAGTGTGGCCCAGGTAAAGAGGCAGGGAGGGACGCATCGCCCAGCTCTGTGGCATGGTGGGAAGAGCCAGACCCTGAAGGAAGCTGGTAGGAAGCTACTTGCTTGGGCTTGGATTGTCTCTGTTCCCAGGCTCCTTTCTAGATGGTTTCCTTCCAGTCTGAAATTGTTAGGGGAAAAAAGGATGGTGACAAAGTAGCAGGAAGGGAAAAACAACATAGCTGTCTTGCAGGCCCTGAAACGTTGCAGATGTCATTCTATCTGAAGGAAAAGACCAGTGCATGGACACTGTGCTTCAGCATTAGCTCCAAGCAACACCATACAGGAAAAACATCACCCTCCACTCATGTCTGCACTCCTGTGCTGCGTAACTCCAGCTCATTCACCATTTCAGGCTTTAACTTTCTGTGCATACCGTGTGGTTTATATTGTGTTAAGCCCATCTAGACAGCAAGTAATTTCCTCATGCTTAACAGCCCTCCTGTTCCTCCCTGACATCTGCCACAAGCCACTAAGCCACGCTGATTAACACCGTCTCCACCAAAGAGCAGAGAAAGGTCCCCATGGCTCTTAAACGCCATCTGCTCCTCCAGCCTGCCCAGGCAATTAGTCCTATAGGCTCTGGGGCTCTGTCTCTATAAGATACCTTCTTCCCCCTTAATGCTTGTTACACATGTTGATTTATCTTGTGCATGTACTATGATACCTGTATGCTCACCACAGCTTCATGGATCATCCTGCTTGCCCTGCCAGGGGCTGCTCCATCCCGCTACTCTGAACCCTCCTCCTCTCCTTCTCCTGTCCTTCAACACTGAACTACAGGTTTTAATCCTCTCTTTTTCTTTTTAAATCAGTAAAATACTTTTTCTCATGGCTCACTTCCCCACTCCTGAGGGCCCCGGTGTCCAGCGCTGCCTGCCACAGGCTCCCACACCCCACAGCTCCGGCCCTGCTGCCCAGCTCACCTTCCTCTGCAACCAACCTAGAAATTACAACCCCGCAAAAGAGTTAAAAGCTAGCTGGGAGTGTTGCTTCCGCCCCACTTCAGTGCCTGAACATCAACCAAAAGCAACTAGGCAGCACACAATAACTTTGCCAGCAGCAGTGAGGTTCTGCACAGACAAGCAATGTGACAACAGCAGCACTGCCCACCTTGTCCGCTCCAGGATCATCACCCAAAGCCATTTCCATTCACAAGCACAAATTCAGTTTTCTTTCCCCAAGCTGCCAGCGCCAAACCCCCAGCCCAGAGTCCCTCTGCCTCACAGACAGGGGTCTGCTGCTCCACAAGTACTATTGCTGGGCACCATCCTTGTCCCAGCCCATGGCACAAGCACCCAATGCAGTCCTGCTTGAATGAGGCCAGCTCAACAAGAAATGGAGTTTTCTTGCAGTGCTTTTCAGGGACAGGAGGGATCCAGCAGCTCACAGAAGAGTGTTGCTCAGATTTAATTAAGCTTGTTTAGAAACTCTTGCTGTCTCACTGGTGCCATTTCCACACATCCGGCAGCCCCAGGCAAAGCTGCATTTATCTACAGGGCCAACACAAACCGCCACCAGGATGCAACCCTTTACCTCTGACAAATCTATAAATAAGTAAGTGTCAAAAGGAAGAAAAAAGGAAGAAGAAAGGGAGGGATCCAGAGGAAGGAATCTGCATAGGGAACAACTCCATCTGGGCCTGGTATCGGCGCATGCTCACCACATTGCTGCTAAAAGGTATGATGGGTTCTGGCCAGCAATAAAGCTGCTGGCTCCAGCCCTGCAGGGATTAGGCCAGTTAAAATGCCGAAGGCTGCAGGCAATTATCTGCTGAAATGGGGGCCACACAGCTCGCTGCCAGGAATTCCTGAAAAAATAAAACAGGTGGACGCTTCCCTGCCCTGGTCAGGCTGGGTCCCATGCAGCACTGCTGATGGTAGGGAGCCAGGGGCGCTGTGACCAGCATCACCTCTGGTTTCTGTCCTGGGCAGCCATTGCTTCCTGCCGGCATTTATTTACCCCATGTGTTTATTTTCTATACGTTTTGTCCTGAAATATGTTGCTATGCAACTTTCTAGGCTTTCCCATCCTGCTGGGGTAAACCCAACATACGTGGAATGACATGGAAGATTGAATCAGCCATTGCTGCTATTATTGTGTTCTGGCTTCTGCCAGCTCTGCAGAGGCTTTATGGGGTTTGGAGTTTTTTGTTTGTTGGCTTCAAACCCACTCCCACCCCACCTGTTTTTTGGGGTTTTTTTTACTTAACTGGTGCTTTTAACACTTGCTATCTTCAGTCTTTTCAAAAGTTAGAAATGAAGGAAAAAAAAAAAGCTCTGCTTATCTGCTCCTATCTACTTTTCCACATTTTCATGAAATTAAGAGAATCACTCTGGATGCCCTGGGTGATTGCTGGGATGTGCCAACAGAGCGGTGACCACAGATCCTATTCTGCAGGGTATAACTGTGCTCCACTGTTGTTCTGCGTGCCTTTTAGGACAGTTCAGAGCACGCGTGAGCCAGCATTTAGCATCCGAGTCCAGGACTTTGGAGAAAAGTTCATCCATGACCCACCACAGAGGTTCAGCGTGGTCACGGGACAGATGCTTCAATGTAGTAAACTAGAGATGTTTTCCTCTCACTGTCACAGGGAGGGATAAGGACAGAACACAAGCACTGAAACAATCTCGCAGTGCTGAGGTCCCACAGTCTGACTTAAGGTCAGTGAGCTCTGTTTTTCCCCCAAAACTTAGTCCTGGGTCCAAACTAAGCACTGGTTGTTTCACACGAGAAGCTCCTTGGCTGGTGACCTCATGTAAGGTCAGTGATTCCAAAGCATCATTACTTTTTCCAGAAGGACCATGCAGTTTTGCCTGCTGTCATTCCATCTCCCAGGGGGCACAGCCTGCTGCCAGCTCGGCTGCAGGAGTGGGCAGCGACCACAGTAGTTGGCTGTCAGGGCACACTGCCCAGTACAGCACCTGCCCCTCTGCCTGCTCCTGCTGCCTTGCCCATCTCTGGGGCCATCGACTGTTTCAGGCAGGACAGCAGGATGCTCTCAGTCCCAGCTGTTGCAGTGCTGAGCCATCATCACTGCCACGACCAGCCCCCAACCCAAGGATCAAGAATGAGAATGAAAAGAAAAAAATAAAACCAACCTCTTTGAAATCAGTTTTAAGTAAACACAAAATTGATCTCACAGGCTTCAGTAATCACAAGCATAAATTTGGGTTTGGCTGGGTTCTATGTTTTGCTTGGGTTCTTCTGCATTGCATATGAAGCCTATTTCAAGACAATTTGCTTGAGCAGTTCAGCATATCACCAAGGCTAACATGCACTCCATAGTCACCTAGGAGCCACTGCTGTCCCCATGGCCACCGGCTCCTGGCCTGAAGCACAAAGTCCCTGTTCCTTATTCCTTGGGCTCCTACTACCATGAGCCTGCCCGTGCATGAGCTAGTTCAGTATTGCCAGAAAATGAAAAGTGGGGAGAGGTAAAAGCATGTCCTCTCCAGGAAAAAAAAAAAAAGGGGGGGGGGGGGGGGGGCAGAAAAAAGAAAAGAGGGAAAATAATAAGATAAAAAAGTAATTCTATACCCTCATTTTATTCCAGTGAACAGTACATTATTCAGTCAGCAGACTGGATGAACTCTATGATCACACCAGGAAAAAACACCATGCTTACGAGTGTTAGTCCAATTCTTTCTGTCTCTGCACCAAGCAGCCATCACCCTTGATCCCTCGCACAGAGCAAAAAATGAAAAGAGGCCAAAACTGTGATGGGGAGATAGGGAGCTGCAGTTTTGACCTGCCCCACATTTGAAACTGGGCTCAGCACCCAGCAATCTGTGGATCCAAACCTCTCTGAGGCTCAAGGAAGGGGAGAATTGTCCAGCTGGGTATTGGCTTGGCTTCACTTATTACAAAAAAGAAAAACAGAACAAAAGAAAGCCAAGTCATTCTCTCTTGTTGGGTAATTGCCCCCAGATCAGGCATCTGCATCCTCAGCAGGTGTAGAAGCATGTAGAGGGAGGGAGATGAGGGTTTCTGGTGTCTGTCTGGAGATAGGTCTGGACAGCTTGAAGAACACCCAGATTACCCTAAATTTCAGAGAAAAATAGGAAGAAAGGGAAAAGAAAACTAACTGAAGAAACAAGATGTCTTGTTTGTCTCCCTAATGTGTACGGAAGCCTGTGAACCACACAACCCCACAAACGGCTTGGAATAAAGGCAAGTAAAACCTTTATCACCATTAATTGTCCACTGATGTGCTAATGCTGTCTCTCCCTGATGCCATCCCCAGGAGAGCTCTGTCTCTCCCTGCAAAGGTACCCAGCCACTGCTTTGCAAGGTGAGGGGAGAGGAAACTGCAGAGGAGGACAGCAAGCAGGCCCAGCGCTAAATGAGAAGGGAAAAGAGATGCTGGAGCAAACACTGTGTGAGGCTGGGGCACGGTAGCAGCCGGGAATCCGAGAGCTTCAGCTCCATGGCTGTTTGTACAACAGAAAAAAAAATAATGGGGCTTATGCAAAGCTTCCTGAGCATTTCCACATTAAATTCCACAGATCTCCAGGCAAAATTTCTGCCAAATCACAGGCCTTGGCTCACACGTGAATATCACAAAAGCAGAAAAAAGTGCATGAAGAGCTATTGTTTCTAGCAAAGCATTTTCTTGTTTCTGCTTGGAGAAGCTCTGGAGGTTATTTGCAGCCTTTAAACTGATGAGCAGCTGACATAGCCCAGGCAGGGGAGGAGGACAGCAGCAGTGGCCAAGTAATGATACTTCATCCTCACAGATGCTTTTATCCCTGTTTTCCTGAGCACATCTCAGGAGCTAGCAGGGTGCTATTATTACTCCTCTGTTTAGATGGAAGTTGAGGCATAGTTTAGAGTGAAATTATTTTGGTCTTTCTTAAGATTTGGTGCTCTGGAGGCTTATTTGGGAATGTGGGGTACAAGATGAAATGCTCTCCTTCAGCTGCACTCTCAGCTTCAGGCATAACAGGGGCAAGCAGCTACCCAGTGATTCCCAGCGGGATGCACAGAGGCTGGAGCTGTGGAAGGGCAGATCACACCCCTACCTCTGCACAGACTCCCTCCCCTTAAGACACTCCTGTCTAGAACTGCACAGGGAGGCTAAAAGGCAAGGAGGGTGAAGTTCTCATTTGTTGCCAAATTTTGCAGACGTTTAAGGCTACTTTAATTACAAGTTTTTACATTTTGCAGAAACTTCTATACAAAGTCTGATGCAAAGCAAAATGAAATCCCTAATGATGCTCATAACACGGATAAGTAAGAAAATACCCACTGAAATCCCTAATGCCTGCAGTATGGATAAGTAAGAAAATACCTGTTTCTTTGACTTCTTATTTCTGAACAGTAAAACCTTTCAGGGACAACCTAGTGAGCCACAATTGTTTAACACTGTGGATCTGCACATGGGCTTCCTCATGAAATGCATTCACCTACGCTCAATACCTGCTGACTTCAGCTATCTTTGCACACAGGAAGAGATGTAATTATGCCAGCTTACACACAGCTCCCCAGATTCCTGCCCCCAGACACCACTGCTTCTGGTACTCATTTGTATCACCAAGAACAATTAGCAATACATGGGCAAGGCCAATTACACTTCTGAGGGACCTGAAATGATCTCACGCTAGTAAAATCCACACTTCCAGATGAAACGCATGTTCAAGTGCAAACTGCCAAGCCCCTTCCCCATCCATGCTCTGGGCGGTACATCCAGGGGATGGCTGTATTTGCATGCCACAAATTCACCACTGTCCCTTCACCCCATCAGGTGACAGGATGGGACATTAGAACTGGGGCAAAGGTTCTTCCTCAAAACTACATTCTTGCACTCAGCTGGGCACTTCTGCTACTGGAAATGTTCTCCGCTTGTAAGAGTTGGTCTAAAGAGAACAATTTTGTCTCAACGTTGCCAACAGACACCTGGAGATGGAATGTGGTCCTCATGGACACCAAGACACAAAGACCCTGGAAAAGAGAACTGCACAGTACAAGGAGTACTATGCCGCTCCCTGCAACCTGGGACTGAAAGGAACAACTGCACCCTGGGAAGGAGAACTGCACGGTACAAGGCCACCTGGGATTGAAAGGAACAACTACAATAAGGCCACATAATAGCTGTCCAGAAGATGGATCACAGCCGTGGTCATAACAACGAACCAGAAAACATAAACTTCAGGTGAACTTTCTTCATTATATCATCATTATAATACAAAAATACACTACCTGGTCTGAAGCTACCCGCCTCTGAGGCAGACCACACCTCGGGCACTCTTCTTTGGACATGCGTGATAACCTGGCTCGAGAAGGCGGAGACTGGCAACAATCCATGGACCAGAGGAGAAGCAAGGTGTGCTGCTTGTCATAAAAGATGCCCTCTTAGCAACCAAACTTTGGAGATCTTCCCCACCAAGGATCATGACGATCGGAAGGACCGGCAGGATGCTGCCTGGACCTGGGACCATAGGGACGCCTTGGACCAGTGGTGGTAGCTATAATCTCTTCCCTTTTCTTTTTACTTTACCTTTCCTTCACTTTCTGTCTTTCTACCTATCGCAAGCTGCTTTACGGGCAAACAATAAAATTGTGCTGTTTAATTGAAGCATAACCCCTTGGCGTGGTCGCCTTGATTTTTGCGCTTAGAGATCATAGTTTACGAACCATCACAATTCCACTGAGTGGACCATGACACCGCTATACTGAGCCTGCCACTTGTTTTTATCCATAGCTGAACAAGGCTGGCTGAGGTCCCTGGCTACCTGTCCTTGCCCCAAGACAAGCGGTCATGGCAGCCCCACCTCCCAAGGGCAAGGGGACAGAGGCACAGCTCACACCTTACTGAGGCATCTGCACATTCACATGCTCTCCCCATGCAAGCTCAGCCGCAGCAGGAGGAAAACTAGAGCGTGCCAAAGCCCTATCTGACAAGTGTTAGAAAAATTACAAAGCTGCGTAGAAAAACATACAACTACTGCACTTTCCAAAGAGATAAGGGCCTGGGGGTGCCATTCCTTGGCTGGGAGGCTGAGTGCTTCTGTACTTCCAGCCAGACCAAAAGCAGGGACCTGCTGAAAGCCTGGCCATTGAAACTTACTCTGTTTCGCCAGCTCTGTCATCAGGTCCAGTAACAGATACTACCTTCCCCTGTTAAACTCAGCACTCACATACTCAACAACACACTCCTACAGCCCAAGTTTACTCCTCCTCTACCCGCTGGCAAAGCATCCTGCTGCTACCACTGCTAGAACAGAGAGGCAGAGTAATTAGTCCATCATCATAGGAGACAGGAAGTTGATCTTTGCTGGGACAAGGTAACTGGTGGTAAGGGCAGCAGCATCACCATGCTATGAGCTTTGGGAGGGTTGGGGCAGCACTGAGAATGCTGGATTGAGTCCACTGCAGAAACACAGGTCCATCCCAGAGCACAGAACAGTGCAGACTGCTATGAAATAGAAGCATTAATTACATCTGTTGGGGCTGACACATCATTTATGTTAAGCCATATACCACTATGGCTGAACCTACCCTGAAAACCATTACCAAACCAAATTCACATCCATAAAACCTTTGCAGCTCATCCCCAAGTATTTATCATTTCAAGAATGGCTGTTGTTATCATTCAAAACCAGGGTGCTGTATGATTTTCAAAAAAGTAATATGTAACTGGCATGATTATAAATTGGGCTGTACTTATTCATTCACCATGAGCGAATTATTCAGTCTTCCAGAATCCCAACACAGAAACCCTTCCCACCGCCTACACTGAGATGTACGGTACGTGCTTTTAGTGGTTTGGCAGTTGTTCGTCCTGTCTGTCCTTTGTGACAACCACAAGTCCAACTGCAGCAGAGCCGGACTGCTTTAAGTGCCTTTGCACTTTTGCAGTAACTTAATTATGTATTTGCATTACATTCAAGAAAGCTGACTTTTCAAAGTCTTGCAGGGCTTGGAACAAGCAACAATTACAATCAGGAAGTGAGCAAAGCGAGGCATCTCCCATCTTTTCATGGAATAAAACTCCCGTTTCTATCATTATAGGGGTATATCAGATATTAAATTCAAGATACCTGAATACAGGAAAAGCATAAGTATTCTACAAAGAAAATTCATTTTCTTGCTGTCAGATACGTTAGAGGAGATTTTCGAATTTCAACGGAAAAGCATTTCTAACTGCTATCACATTAAATAACCTGGATTTTCTGTGAAAAACAATCTGCCTGAACTGCTGAAGCACATAGGGAAGAGCAAGTAGAGATGCGAGGGCCACGACAGCACTTCACTTACTGAAAGTATGGCTCCAGCACATGTGTGTGCATCGCCTTCCACAGAAACCAGACCTCTTGCCCATACAACAGCAAGTTCCAAGCCCCTTGCATTCTTTGCGCATCCCTGGAGGGAGAGAATAATGCAAATCAGCCATTAGCCAAGCTTATTAGGCAATAGTGAGATTCTGCACCTTGCTGCTGGAGCATAAAACCTGTCACCACCAGCACTTCAGCTAAGGAAGCCTAGGGATGGCCCAGGAAGGTTTCATCAGATGGGTGATAAGGGATTATATCTAGATATTTATTTTTTTTAATGAAATGTTATGCTTTTGCCCTTTTTATTCAAAGCTGCTGGATCTTAATCTCTCTACCAGCAGCATTTCTGTGGCTGTGGAGGAGGACAGCACCTCCACCAGCAGATGCAATGGGACACAAGGAACAAACCCTTCAAGCCCAGGGCTTGCCTTTTCTTGTTCCCCAAGAGAAGCAAGTCCACACAGCAGCCTGTGAACTACCTACTTGACAGCACACAGTAGCCTTAACCACCTGCTGCAAACCGAAAATGAAAACACCAGGGAGAAAAGGCATGGAGAACTGCGGCTCTGTGAAGCAGAAGTATATAAATAGACAATCTTTTTTCTAGGAAGTCAAGCATTAGTAATAACATTTCGGCTTCCTGCAAAGAAGGCTTCTTCCCCAGCTTTCCACAGTCTCTGCCTCCTCCCATCCTCCTGGCATTGCCCCAGACCTCGTCACCCCCCTCTCAGGCTACAAAACACCCCATCATTTTCCAGGGCGCCTGCACACCATTCTCCACCTTTCCCTCCAAACATTCAGATTTTCTATTTGATTCCCTGCTCTGTTTTATCCTCCAGGCTGTCTTGGCAAACTCGGAAAAAAAGAATAAAAAAAACCCCCCAAAAACCAAACCAACAAAGCCTCTCCTCTCCAGCTCTGGTGCCCACAGCCACTGCACTCCCATTCCCCCACCCTTACTAGGAGAGACTGGTCCAGCTCATAGGGACATCGTGTTTGGAGGACATGGGGCCAGGCACTAGCACAGGCTCATCCTGGAGTCACTTTTGGCATCTTTTCCCAAATGCCCATAGCTTCCCAAAGCTCAGAGGCAGTTTTAAAAGGGACAAAGGAAGACACTGCTCAACATCTCGTCTCCACATCAACTTTCCAAACCCTGGCCAAAGGATGGAGGTGTTCTAGCTATCCAGACAGCTGCAGTTTTTTTCCTTATTCATTCATTTTGTAAGGGCAAGCTTCCCAAGTCAACCCTAAAAAAAAAAAAAAACCCAAACCACACCCCATCCCAGGACACTGGCCCTACATGTGGGTGTTGAGATTCACTGCTGCAGGAGCAGAAAGGCACTTTCTGTACCCGGCTACCTCATTAAGAGCAGACGGGAAATTTTCTGGAGCACAGACAATGCCCTAATGTGTTCCTTCCAGCGCAGAACAATGCACTCAAGGAGCCAGCAGCCATCATCTGTGAGAATGAAATTGGTGGTCCCCATCCGGCCCTGCTGAAATTGCCACCCCTGTCACCACGGCTGGCATCACACGCCAGCAGCGGCCTTGGGAGCTGAGGGTTGAGCAAGGAGCAGAGTGGGCAGGGTGGCTCCCATCACCATCATCCCCACCACATCCCAGGGGAAGGGATGCTGCTGTCCTCACAGCCACTTGCCCAGGGCACAGCCCCTTGCTGCTCCCCTCTTAGAGGGAAAAATAAACTGAAGAAAGAGACTAGTCAGAAACACGAGCTTTTGGAAGTCAAGTATTACCTCGAGGAAATGTAGAGCTGAGCAACCTGTATCTAGCATGGAAATGAACTAGGCTAAAGCAGGGAGTTTGCGGCTGCTTGGAGATCACAGCTCAAATCCTTCAACACCCTGCTGCTGTAGGGAGGACCAGAGGGTCTCAGCAGAACCACATCTTTATAAGGTGACAAATTTGAATACCAACATGCCTGGTAACATGAGGAATAGAAAATGAGTAAAAATAAAAGGGTTTAAGGAAAACTTATCTTGTTTCCACCCAAAAGAAGTTGAAGAGGCAGGACAATTTTTACCCATAGCCCAACACACTTACTGGAATCAACACAACAGAAAATTCACAGACAGAAAAAATATCACTCAATCAAGACTAAAGTGTCCTGACACTGTTAGTCAAAATCGTTGCTGGTTTTACTAAAGCCCATTGGATTTAATGCTGTTTTGATCTCTTAACTTCAACAAGGCCATGATCCTGCTCTGCATCCTCAAGCCAGCTTTACAAGCGGAAGATGGGAAAGCCTACAAGACAGGTGCATGTGCCACAGGCTTAATATTAATGAAAATAGATAAATTAGGGTTGAGATCTCCATACACAAAACCCTAAAGAAATTGGATCCCAAGTGGCAGTTTTAATTAAATAGTAGCTCAGCACAGCTTGGAATAATAGAAAAATCCCAGAAAGTAATACATATTTATGCACCTACAAAGCACCATTTAGACTGATGACTCAAAGTATTCTATTAATTTGAAATATATTGTCCAAATGCATTTTACATATATATGTAAATAATACTTGTTAGTTTAATAAATATGTGGAGAAAACATGGAAATGTATATCTCCTTTTAGAAACAAATGGCTAAATCACCGGTTCATTCATTTGCATGACAGAAGTGAAGCAAAGGCTTCACTCCTTTTATTTTATTCTTACACAAGTAATGATTTTGAAAGTGTACATTATCATCAACTGTGATCACAGTCCTGAGTCTATAATCCCACAAAGGAAACCTGCACTGCACATAAACTAAGTCTACTGGGGGCTGTTGGAGCTTAAGTTCCTTAAGTATTATTTTTAAGTTCCTCTCCATCAAGGATATTATAAGTAATAAAAGTAGCTGAAATTGTGGCTTTTTAAAAGGTGTTATTCCCAGCTTGTTCTAGAAAGGCTATTTTAAAGGTTGCATTGCTGAGCTTGTGGTGCAATGCTTTGGCTAGCTGGTATAAAGTAAGTGCATTTTAATTGGCATCTGGTTGAGATTCTACTTTCATTTGTAAAAATTGAAAAATTCTTGGAAGAACTCCACAGTCTACAAAAAGTGTTGTTCTTGAAAACTAGTTACGAGTTAATGACAATTCCACTTTGAGCAGGAAGGAAGGGTTTAGGCTGGACATCCCTGAGTGAGTCGGGAGGATGTTAACCGCAGCCCTGCTCCGCTGCTCAGGTCCAGTTCACAGCCCAAGCTCCTGCTGAATGGGGCAAAACACCCCATCTCCAGGAGATACACTAAACATATTCCACAGAAGCAGATTGCTTGTATAAGCACCAAGTAATTCTGAATATGTAAAAACTTTCTGAATGGAGTTCAAATCCAGCTTTTCCTTTGATACATCCCTAGAAGGAACTTGCAATACTAAATCCTGAGAAACATAGACAAAACCACGTAAAAGCTGTAGACATCCTCAATACGTACAATAGGATCCTGTATGCGGAAGATACAGTGAAATATTCATAGATATTACAGGAAAACTCAAGTTCTGATTTATTCCTGCATTTAGCTACAGCCAAGGTTACAATTCTGGTTAGAGTGTCCATTTGACCAAAATAAGTACTTTTTAACAGCCTTAATGAGCTTTGGAGCGATCCTGCATTGGGGAAAAAAACAGGTCATTACCTGGAAGGACCTGTTGTAACCTCCACATGAGAAACAGGCTGCGGCATGGGAAATAACCAAAATGGAGCTGTAAAAGTAGAGAGGCAGATATATGACATCTCCTCTTGCACAGAAGAAAAAAACCTAAGTGCTGTACAATTCATTTATTTTCAATAAAACGTCTAGATTTAAGATGACTAACGTGAATTAGCACAGGTACAGCCAGGCACAGGTTCCTGTAGCTCCATAACTTTACAGGGACTTATAGACTGTATAGAACTATAGGAAAAGCCCAGAGCTTCCAAGACAGGAAGAGCCACAGCCAAGCAAACCTGGAGAGCAGGTTGGTACAGCATCTCACCTAGCTTCATGCCCTGCATGTCCTTGGGTCTGGCTTGCAGGTGTATCCCAGCAGTGTCACCAGTCGGACCTGGCTGGCTCCACTCACCAACTCTGCCCTCTGCAAACCAGGGTACCTGGGAGATCACCACCTTGGAAGAGGGGAATTAAAATGAGATATACGTGTCCTGTTAATTCCTTTGTCAATAGCTGACATAATCTGGGATGTGGTGCACATAATAAAAAGCAACTGCCCCTTATCCCCCACAGTGTTCCAGCAACAGCAAGCTGCGCCACGTCCCATACTCATACACGTTTCATCACACTTCTGCAAAACAGACAGATGCTTTTTAGCAGTCTATGAAACAATATTGTAAACATCTCGGTTATTCTCTCCTCTGGTCTTGGCAGAGTCAAGAACAATGTGCATTCAGGGATGAAAACCCTCAGCCTTGGTCATCCCAGCACAGGGATGCTTAGCATTGCCCTCCCAACCCGCTGCCAGGGAGGGACTACGGGGCTGGATGGAGAATCATGTTGTAAAATGAGCAACTGAGGAGGCTTAAAGTGAACAAAAAAACCACCGGAGGCTGGTTGATAGGGATTGTAAGATTTAACCCTGGAGCTGTTGAGCACGCTGGGCTGTAGCGCCTGCCTGAAAAGCAAAAAAAAAAAAAAAAAAATCCAAAATGGGCAGATGGTCCTGAAGACATGGATGGGGGGGCCTGGAAACAAGGAAACCAGATATTAAAAAATGTAAATGAGAGGGAAATTATAAAAAGCATAAAGCTCCAGCCCCTGAGGGAACAGCTGTGTATGCTAATCCCTCCTGGGCTGCTCCATTTGGATCTCCCTTCCTTCCTTCCTCCATCCCTCTCTAATAGCTCCCTTGTTCCTGCTGGACAAAACCAGCCCTTTGTGGCTGCTCTCAGAACAACATTAAAAACAGGAATAGGGAAATTGTAAACAGGAGGCTTTTGGCCTACAGGCCAAGGCACACACCGGCCTCTGAGGTCTACTTCATGCTAAGCAAAGAAACAGATCTTTGTTGCTAAAGGGATTAGGGCTGCGGGATTTCTGAGGCTCGGCGGAGGCATTCAGCTGGCCTGAAGTGGGGGCTTTGTAAAGAGATACCTCCATTATGGACCCGCCAGCGGAAATCGCTCGCGCTCTTTATGCAGTCAGGGTAATGTGATATTGTTGGGCGGCTGAAGGGCTCTGGTGAAGCCGGGCCCTATCTACTCAATGGCAAATTCTTTTGCCACTAAATAGACGGTGGTGTAATTACCTTCACTGACTGGGGGAAGGGAAACCATTCATCTTTAACCCTTAGGTGCTTTAATAAGAGCAATTGCAGCAAGATGTGGTGGGGTTTGCCAAGACACCACAGTCACAACGGGCTTCCAGATGAGTTTCTACCACCTGCGACAATTTTATCTCAAATTCCACATTCAGCAAATCAGTGCAGGCCATAAAATATCCTTTGCCTGTATTAGTCCAATGCTCCCCCTAAGCCCACCTTTGCTCTGCGCCCTGCACAGGGTACTGACAACCCGTGCTTCAAACGCCAGCACAGCCCTCGATCAAGACCATCCACCACACCACAACCTCCAGCATCCATTGCTGCACTACCCAGGGTTAATGCTGCAAAACCTTCTGTGGGGTTTGTTGTTGGGGGTTTCAGTTGGGGTGTGGGCTTTTTTTCTTTTTTGTATTTGAAATAATCAACCAACTCCTTTCTGATGAACAATAACCTACATTCAGGTTTTAATTAAGATTATTCCCCAGTTACACACAGCCCACATCACCTATATGTAAGTATTATGGATTTTTCCATGGCTAACTTCTAATTAAATTCCCCAGCTGAGCATAAGAGCCACGAGAAGAAAGGCATGCACACAGACAGCATGTTACCACAAGCCCCAGCACTTCCAGTTCAACGGGCAGTGGAAATCTCTCCTGGAAAGCAGGTGGCACCAAGCCTGCCTGCAGCCAAACCATCTCCACTGGCACAAATGCACGCTGCCTTCATGTTTGTACAGCATGGAACATCCAGAGATGAGCATTTATGCAGCAGTGATAACTAATAATTGCTCAATCATTCCCCCAAAAAACGAGAGCATCTGCAACTGGGAAGGTGGCTCTGCTCTGGAAAAAGAATAGAAGTCAGTTGCAACATTTAGAGAGGAAAACAAAGATGAAATCATCCACGTCTGAAGGTGTTGGACATGAAAACTCGCTCAAGTCATACAAGTATTTCTGATCACTCGCTGCTGGCTGTGCATCTCTGCCGCTCTGCTGCCTGCTGCTCCAGCAGCACTGCTGGGCGTGCCTAGGTGCCGAGTGGGGAGAGGAAAGAGAAGAGCTGGGTTTCATGTCACCATTCTAAGCTATTTCAGTTTTTCAACCGCACAAACCGGTCATGTTTGAATGAAGTTCATTGGAACCCATTAATTTGAAGTTTACAGGTTGGACACGTGTGCAAGGCCAGTGGCGGCAGTCCACCAGCATTCACTATGGTTGTTGAAGGAGCTCAGCAGCATGCTGTTCTGCACTTTGAAGAACTATTCAGCCTGATAGTAAGAAATAGTTACCATGCAGTCCATTTTTTACATATTTTTTTGAGGCATTGTCTAAATCTAGGCCTTCCACCTTTTTGGCTCTAGTTTCGGACTCTCTTCCCAGGAAAATGTTTGTAAAAATGATTTGCAATAATTAAAAAAAAAGTCATTGAAAATTCATTACCGGAACCCTGTCCTGCTACTCTGAGTTAGACAGGCCCCAGACACTTCTTTTCTGTGACCTGTTACTGCTAAACTGACAACTGAAGTGATTATGTTTTACAAGAACTGGTTTTTGAGTTCCAGCTCCCAGAATCGTATGATTTTATGTGGTTTGCTACATCTATTAAAAATATCTGATGATTCTAGCACCTGGTGAGAGTCCTGACTCCAGACAAAAATGGGAGTAACAAGGATGGGATATATATTAGTTCGACAGCATCTCATGCGGTATCTGCTCAGCTGTGGCAGTACTGCTGACAACTGCTACTGTACCTGTTTCTAGGACTGTCAGTATTTAGCCACCAGAAACATCAGTCTACACTTACCCACCCTCTGCACCCTGTGCTATGTGACACTGGGGAGGTATCACCACGTTACCCCTCAGTAGAAGGGGGACCATCACTGCAAGGTCAAAGTAAATTTGGATGATCTGACCAAGCCCAAACAAAGCTTGAGTTTTAGGCATTCTGGTGTTCCAAACAAGGAGCTCTGTTATCCCACACTCTCCCTGGGATCAGCACAAAGGCCCCCTGCAACTGGAAACTAGCAATTCCAGCCAGAGGTCTGTGCTTCCTTTGCCATCCCTCTCTCCATTCCTCTGCACTAGTACAGAGCCCTTTGGATACAGCATCCCACTGCCCTCCCCCCACACTGATGCAGTGCAGCAGCCTCCTGCTCTACCAGGTCCAGAGCTTCTCTCCCAGCAAAGAAAAGCACAGTTTGCTCATGTTTGTTAAAAAGGGAGATGGCAAGAAAAGGCAACCCTTGAACACATCCCTCCAATATGGGACTTTGAGCTTTTAATATCCCTTCAGGTCTGGGATTTTTCAAACACACCCAAGGCAGGCTGGAGGTTGAGGGAGGATAACTCTCTGACCAGTTACCAAGTAACTAAAAGATCCACTGTGGGCTCCACAGAGAAAACTTTGCATATGAACTTCAATTATTATATCACACTATTGCCAGAAAAACACAAAAGAAGATCTCAGGCAGCTCAGAGGATGCACATGGCTTGTGTAGGTGGGGAAACCCAAGAGACTGTTTCTTTGGGTAGGAAGTGGATTTTCTCTCTCCTATAATCTTGTTAAATTACCGTTTTTAAATCAATGATTTATATCTTTCTCTTCAAATTGAGGGGAAAAAAGCCAAACCTCTCTAAACAGCAAGGATGTGACAAGCAATACATCTTCGCTTTCATTTACCCTCACATCACAAAGTTTACCCAGCAAATCAAAAGTGTTAAAGCAAAATAGTGGGAAGGACTGGTTAAAAAGAAAACCTTGGCTGAAACGAGAGGGAAAACAGATTTCCCAAGTTAAGTAAGTATCAGAAAATAATACATAACGTTAGACATCTGAAAAAGGAAGTAGGAAAATATTTAGGTATTTGCATACACCCGTTTGCAGCCTAAGAAAAGCAGAGAAAAAGTTTTGTGACAAAAGGACATTTCAAATAGGCAGCCATGACTGGAGGTGCTGTGCACCATGATCTTCACCAAGAAACGGCAATACCCTGGGCGCAGCACTGTTTTTCTTGCAAGTGCCTGCGTATAACTGGCTGAGGATTCCCGCATTTTCTTTTGCAATGCTTGCTATTTGGGTTTCAGGGAGTCTCCCCCTCCCTTTTACACCAGTTTTGCACCTGTATAGGTCTAGTAGCTTCCATGGAGAATCATCTCTTAGCAACAGTCACAAAAAAAAAATACAATAAAATCCCACACAGACCTGAGACAAAGGCCACACTGCAGCCCATCTGTAACAGGGAGGGCTGGCGCATGGGAACTTTCACTGGCAGCCATGGGTTTTCAGACATGGAAGAGGGCAAAAAGAACCCCAAAACAACTACTTGATAGAGTTATATACACTCTGCTAGCAAACTGCAAGGAAGTGCTTTGGCACAACAGTGCTTGGGCTCCTCCTGGGCACAAGACCGTCGCCTCAGACTGTGACCCTGTCACCCCAAGGAGCAGGGTGAGGACACCCCAGGGGAACACAGGGCTGGGAGAGGTGCTGCCTGCTCGGATGCATTATCCCTGAGCCAGTGGCTCGATGGTGAATGATGCATCACAGCCATGCACATCAGGCTGCTCCTGATGGCCCAGAGAGTGCAGGGTTCCACTGGAAGATATTGTACCTAATAAAGCTCAGCATCCCCTGTCTGCACCCTGCAGCATCCTGCTGGTCCATCATGGGCTTCCAACCATCTGCCACATCAGCCAGCATTAGCCGCTGCCTGGCTAACGTCACAGTGAGCAATGGCTGAAATACTGACATGATGCCAGGCTTTATACCTGTGAGTTCAAACACACCACAGACACTTCGGAGGCTCACATGCACGTCCCAGCTGCCTGTCCTGCACCAGCTGCTACAGGCAATGCTGAGGGCCATGCAGCGGCATTTGGGAAGCAGGTACAGAAAAGCAGGTTCTGGTGAAAGCACTGCTGCAGCAGCACTGGGGCAAGCAGTGGGTAAGGCACCAGGGGGCACAGTCATGCCCCTCGGCAGCATACCATGCTGTGCTCAGGGTGCAGCCATGCAGTTTTCTAAAATATGTGAGAATTTGTCCTCAGGAGTGCAGGCAAGTGCCAGCAGGGACATCTACCCACACTGCCCACAAGACTTCAGAGCACCTAACCCAAGAGCAGTCCCGAACACCAAAGCCTCTTCTCCACAGCTGAGTCTCTCCTCTTCCACTGAATCCAAACACAATTAAGCATGCCATGCCCATTGAGCTCACCACACCCAAAACTGGAACAAGTCAGAATGATTTAAGGGGTACCGAGGTTGGCATTTAGCAACAGTTTGTCCTTTCTGGGCTCTAATGAAAAAGTCTTGGTTTATTTGCTTATACAGAAGCTTTATTCTCACCTCGCAGCCTGCACCTTGCACAGCAAGCCCTGCTGAGGGGAATGATCCTGCTCCAGGCTGAAGGGCTGGAGACCCCAGAGCTGACCACAGCATGGCCGCATGATGTGCATGGCTTGACCTGGACCACTCTGGCTTTTTAAGCTCAGAAGAGCGTGAAAACTCCACACCTCAGAACAAGAAATTCCCTTACTAGCAACGACTGTGTCCTATCTTGCAGAGGGGATGTGTGACATGTTTCAGATGTTGTCCTCTCGCCTCTTCAAAGCAGGATTCCAATGACTCTGAAGGGTCTGCACCTCTGTTTGTAGGCTGCTGCTGTGTGTCTCCCCACCTCGCTTGGGCAGACACTGTAAGACTATTACCCAAGCACTTCAAATCTATCCCATTAATATCTCATCTACCTTCCAATTCCAGAAAGCCCCACCATGCTGCCATTAAGCACAAAGCCAAGAGTGAATGACTCTGTCTGGTGACCTGAATGCCCAGCAAAAGGTTTCACTGGCGGTGACAGCAGAGAGAAGCTGCATGTTGGAGAGTCAGGAGGAAGCGCTGACATCACCAATTGACACCTTTAGCTCTGGTGACTCACTGCTTTCCCCCCCAATCCTAGCAGGTAAAACACATCCAAGCACCATGAGCTTTTCCCACAGCAGCCCATGTTACTGCTGGTAGACCTGTGGCTGAGCAAGATGTCAGGGAATACAGAAGAGCCCCTTTCTATTCCTGGACCCTGGGTGAGGCGGATGGAAATCACCAGGCTCCCAGTTCCTGTAGGAAGCCATGAATAACCTCCTAAGCACCATCACATCCTTTAACATGCATGCTATTATGAGATGCTGAGAGAGAAGCCATTGGGCTGGTAAGCATACAGGGCTCCTTCCCCTTGCTGCCCACCAGGCACTGCCAGGACGGTCCCACCATGCCCCAGCCCTGGCATAGCATAAGGCATGACTTTGTGTGCCTGTCCCCACTGCTGATGGCATATTTGAAAATGAAATCCTCCCTCATGGCCTCAACAACTACAAGGGAAATAAAGCCATCTGTTCATTGAGACATGCCTGCTTCAAACCAATTAATATAAAGAGCTTACATTAAAGGATCTCACTTAGATGTAAATCACCTCTTGTAAACAAACCTTACAGGTCTCAGCCCCAGTCTCTGAGGCAAGTTTCAATCTGATTAGCTACTCCGCGCGCCTTAAATTCCCCCTTACTGTTACCAATAAATAAAACTGTGAATACTACCCTTTTGCTGAGATATATTAAACACTTACTGACTTTCACCTTGAGGGGTGCCCTTTTCAGTGATATTTAGTGAAACTGGGACCTCTCTAATGAAAGACAAGTAATTTGTTTCTTTGCACTAGTTGCTCTCCCAACCACCACCCACACACCGCAGTTCAAGACCTCCACAACAGTACAGCACACATTGAATTTTATCTCCCATATATGCACCGCTGTTGACTATTTTTGGATGACTGCCTAAACCAGAGAGCACAGCACAAGATACATAGTTCAGTATATTAAAAAACAGAAGAATGAATTACTGAGAATGGCGTTCAGCAAGTTTTCTGACTTACTCTGAGCAGCAGCCCCAGAAAGCATCTGTGAGGAAAGTGCTTCATTTAGGTGAGCTTACCTCGGCAGGACGAGGACCGAGTATTTGCTGTGGGAATGACATGCACGTGTTGACTCTATGAACTCTGGAAAAGCAGCTGGATGAGGAAACACCGTCACCTCTGTGGAGGAAATGCATTTGTTGAATGATGGTTTAAAGGTGGTCATCAACAAACCTGATTCACAGACTGCTCCTCCACAGGTCAAGGAACCCGAAGGAAACATTTCACAGCTCCTTCAAGCATGAGCCTTCCACCTCTCCACCAATATTCATTTTCTTTTGTCGGGTAATTAATTTGGCCTCTCAGTCTTTCCACTCCCATTTAAACACACAAGCCTGAAAGCTCCCAACATTGTAACAAATTGGCAAAGCTAGGTACATTCCCACCCTTCGAAGCTTCAGCCCTGAGCCACTCTACTCCCCACAGCAGTGAAGTGGTTCCAGGTCACCTCAGTGTGCACCTATCCATCAATAAAGAGCGTTTGATCCTGGTCAAAACCAGCCTGATTTCTTTCCCCTGCCTCATACATGCTTTTGTTTTTTTGTTTTTTTTTTTCTTTCCACTCCCCATACAGGTTAAAAACAGACACAGAAAAGCAGGAAAATGATAAAATTATGAGAGCTAACTGAATATTAAGTATATACCTCGTTTATTTGGGTTTCTTCCCTATCTTCATAAGTAAAGCATAGTCTCTAGATCAGGGGTCCTCAAACTACGGCCCGCGGGCCGGATACCGCCCCCAAGGGTCCTCAATCCTGCCGCTGGTATTTACAGACCCACGCCCCCCTCCCCGCGGCTGGGGGGGAAACCAAGCAGTCACAGATGGCTGCTTGCCACTTCATCCGCACGCCGGCCCCCTGTTTAAAAAGTTTGAGGACCCCTGCTCTAGATGGTACCTGGGGTGTTCACACAGAAGCATGTCCTTTGCTTCTCTTTTCTTGCTTAGAGTCAGACACCACAACCTTCTCTCAGGATGAAAAGTCCCTTTCCCCTAACAGTAATGGAAACTTCCCAAACACATATAAAATAATGTGGTCCTGCAGTAGAAAACAGCAAGAGATGAGAGTTTATGCACTTCTGGAAAGCAGAATGATACATTTGTGGAAAGAAAAAAAGCTTTTCCTTAAAGGTGAGCCCACTCCCTAGGAGGCTCTCAAGACGGCAATTCAACTGCTTGTCCAAAAGCTGCAGTTTGTCAGAGGCAGGCACTGGGAGTGCTGGCAAAAGAAGAAATCCTCTCAAACCTACTGAAAAAGCAGCAGAAACATACATGGTTATCATGTCTCATTGCTGTCCTGCTGCAGGAGCAAAGCTGCTCTTCTGTTAACCCCAGGGCTTCCCAGGCAATACAGACCAAGTATCTTCCCCTTGGCCCAAACAGAAGGGGAAGTTTTGGTCTCACATGAAATTTATGAGAGTGAAATTGTGGGTGCCCTGTACCTGTGTGTGGGGCAGAAGCTACTGGGAGCTGCCAAGCTGCATTGAAACTGGTGCAAGTAAATGAGGAGTCTGATAGAAAAAGGAGAGCTGGTGCTAGCAATGCTTGTGATTTTGGCATTGGAAATGTTACAGAAAATGTGCCATAAAGTTCCTCTGAGGCTTTAATTTCCCTCCCCCCGGTCTTCCTTTGATTTTGATCCTCTCTTTTCCTCATGGTGTCCTTTGAACTTTTAAAAAAGCACTTTGAAGACATGTCATAAAGCAGTGTTTTTATTCAGGATCTCCTCTTTGATGCTCCCGCTGCTGTGTGTGAAGCACAGCCTTGCAGGATGTGGGAGCCAGAGGAGGTGAAAACTGAGACAGAAAGGAAAGGACAGAAAATAAAAGTGTGGATGTGTGTTTGTCAATAACTCACAGGGGCCGCACAGGCAGATGCGGGCAGCAGCCTCTATCTATGCTTGCTGAATGCATTGACTTCTGGGCTATATGGACCTGGTGTAATTGTCCCAAGGCTGCTCCCTCACGGGCACTGCAGGCTGGCAAAGCTCAAGGGGGTGAAGCAATGGGGATGAAGGAGAGAGGCAGCTGGCTGGGAAGTCCTCCATTCCCAAAGGTCATCCCCACCTCCCATGTACTCCCAAGACCCAGGATCTAGGAATGAAATGCCTGAAAAGGCAGCCTACGCTGGAGCAGAAGGGGTGAGCAGCCCACACCCAGATCCTGCCCCTGCTCCATCTGCCTCTGACCTGGGGTTTTTAATTTGGCCTCTTGGCATCCAAAACCATAACACAGCTCATTTGTTTGGGTCGGTCAAAGACAACTGCCCGGCCCACAGCAGCCCTACTGCAAGAACTGGCCTTCGGCAGATAACAATAATTCTAAAGAGGACACACAGCTATTTTGAAGTAGCTGCTAGATGCAAGGTTTACTGTATTAGCTCTACTCACTCATTCTATGTCAAATCCGCATCACTTGCATTGAAGCAAATCCTGGTGCCCTCTTTCATAATTTTATCTTCAATATTGGGAGATGGAGATATTCTTAAAGTCCTGAAAGCTGGGATCCTATGGTATCCGCAAAATCTTAATTTAGGTTTTAAAAAGGTCTCTAACCGCAATGGTTAGGGCAGAATGACTGGAAATAAACAAGCCTAAAAAACCAAAAACGAATTAAGAAAAAAGGAATTAATACAAGTAAATAGAAACATATTGCAGATTCAAGTAGTATGAACTCTAACCCTTGAATTCTAACTCAGTCCCCCCCTTTGATACAGAGATATGTCCCAACCCACAGTATTTGAGCATTTTGACACTGAAGTGTCGCCACAAGCTGTGCTGGACATCCCTGTCACCAGCCAGTCCCTCCCTGCTCCCGAGGCACTGAGCTCTGAGCCTCAAGGGTTTCGCTTACAGAAAACCAAGTCCCTAGCAGCGAGGCAGGACAGGGACGGGAAGGCTCTTCTCGTGAAACCCCTGCTCCAATGTGCAAGAAAGTGATTTCTTCTGAAGAGAAATGGTTCAAACATGATGCTGACTGTTTGCCATGATAGATAACATCTGTGCCACATGCCTTGGGATCCCCACAGCACATTACTGGATCTGCCTGTCAGAGAAGGACAGAAAGACCAAAGGAAGGATTACATGCAACTGTACAATTCCACATTTACTGCTCCTTAAATATTGAATCAGTGCTATAGGATTATACATATTTGATATTTCCTGGACTAAGCAGACTGTGTAATTCATTGTGATCAGTTACACGGTAGGTATTTTCTTAAAAAGAAAAAAACACCAAACCAAAAAAACAACTCTCCAAACAAATCCCACCTTCAAAATAACTCTGCCAGCAAGCTGGCTTTATTTCGCCAAATCACACTCACTTGATTTCTCCCAGCTCAAGCAGTTTCCCTTCACAACTTAGAAGCCAAAGTCGTGGTCTCACCACCCACCACTGCTGGACCACCATCAACTCTCAATGAGCCCATCCAGAGAGCACAGGGCTGTTTCCACGGGGCACAATGGAAAGAGCAGGATAGCACAGTAACCCCAGCTGCACTGCCTGGCAGCGCATCCCTGCCTGGGTCCCCTCAGAGGAGGCGCCTCTCCCAGGGCTAATTCACACTCAAGTGGAAAGCACAGTTTCAATGGGAGATCACAACATTTGCTACTGAAGCTGACAGCAACGGAGCTGGGAGACACCTGTGGTAACAGCCCAGCCTGCCTCTCTCTGAGACCTGGCAGGCACAGGGGAGTGGAAACAGGGCACTAGCTTGATAAACAGGTGGAATGCCATGAAGAGGACAGAGGTGAAAAGCTGGTTTATGACTTCTCACAAAGTCGGGGAAAGGGAGGACAGTGCTGTCACAGGTGCCCTCCTGCCTTGCTGTTTCCTCAAGGACAGAGAAGACTCCATGATCCCCAAATGCTGTTGGATGCACGAAGGCTTCTGCACATCTGGGCACATCCTGCGCTGCAGAGCACATTAGAGCAGAGCCAGCCCAGCCCCTGCACCCCTGCTGCTGTGCTGGGCTGCTCTGACCCTGCTCTCAACACAGCACTCGTCCTATCAGCACCCAGAATGATTTTGGCTCGTGTCATGGCAATGGCATCACAAACTCTGGGGAGTTTGGGACACCAAACACTTCTAACTTTCTAGCCAAAAAAATGAAATGCCAGTGCCCTTCTGCTGGGGGAAATACATAAGGCACTACAGGTACACTCCATTGCATGACCACATGACAATACAGGGAGGGGGTTTTGTCCATGTCAGGACTCTCTACCTTTGCGAGAGATCACCACACACTATAGGTAACCATGATCTTGTGTCTAAGTACATTGCAGCAGTGCTGTCCTGTGACATGGAGAGCGAGAAAGAGGAGGGGGGACACAAGAGAGAAGAAAAAAAGGAATTGAAAAGATAGGTATGACCTTAATTTATGCAACATTTTGCAGCCAAAATGTAAGTTTCTCAGCAGAACTAATCTTAAGCCAAGTGCCTCTACTCAAGACCCAGATTTGCTTGGCTCTGTACCACAAACAGTCATATGTTAGGTGCCGATCCCACAAAAGTCTACCACTGCATGTAAGCTAACAATTATTTATAGGCAGAAAATTGGGACAAGACTTGGAAAACCAAAAGCCAAGGTATAAGCTATCCTTTACTTTCCTTCCTGCCTTGAGAAACTCAGGAAGCAACGAGGCTGTGCTCTGCTGAGCTCCCCTGCCTATGCAGATGCTGCACTCCCCACAGCCACCGAAGGAGCCACTCCCTGTGTACAGCAGTCCTGCACTGCTGCGAGGTTACAGACATATGATGTTTCCTGACATGCATATGTGACATCCACGTGGGGAACAGCTGTGTCCATGTCGCATGGGGCATCTCTGCCACCCAGCACCCACAGATCAGCCCATCAGCTCCAGGACCCAGTGGTGGTGGGATCACCCTGCATCCTATCCCACCTCCAGCTGCTCCGGTTGTGAAAGGCCCTGCTGTCAAACGTGCAAAGCAGTATTAAATACTAAAAAAAAAAAGTATTAAATAGCTCTGTGCATACATACTACACATTCACCAAGAATGGGTATTCAGCTTCCAAGTCCATCCCACAGGAAGACTATGAAGCTGCCCCAGCAGAAGGAAAGGGATGCAGAGCTCACCACCGGCACCAGTTCTTCAGACCCAGGGAAGTGCAGAGTTCAAAGCATCTTGCCGTATTGAAGTATCTTCCACTCAAAATAGAAAGCTCAAAGCTGCAGCCCAGGCTTAGGATAGGTGACACTTTTTCCCCCCTCCTGAGATTCTTTCTGAATTAGAATTAGACATTTCCACAGCAAAGCTGTTTTTGCAGCGCAAGCTTCCATGGCATGCCGCCACCAGTCAGAGCCTCTCAACTTTACTTAACCTTTGTGTAGGGAATTGCATTAACTCATCGCAAGAGAACCTCTTGGCAAGGGAGAAACAGATGTTCAGGCATTAGATAAGCTACAAGTGAGACCATGGCGTTTATCAGCAGGGACGTGGGGTTGGTTTTGGTATTTTTAAAGGCTGATCAGTGGTATGAGTTATTTGGAAATAAGTAAAAATTATCCTGAAAACTACTTGAGGAGCTTTTAAAAGAATGTTTTTCCTTCGTTGCTCCTTTTTACCTGCAATACTGATTTCTTCCTCCTTTTTGGTTCCCGCCCCCCCCCCCCCCCTTTTTTTTTTTAAATGACAGCCAAGTATCTGCTCCTGAGACTGAACGCAGACGCAGCTGGAACAGGAAATTTTAACTTGCTTCCAACCTGGGAATTTTGTACTTTAAACTTGAGATAAGGTAAGAGCTTTGTTTTAAAGACACATGTCCCCTAAGAAAAGGCAAATATACTTCCAGAGGGGCCACCCCACAGCACTCCTGAGAAACCATTACTGCAGAAAATAGCAACATCTAAAGAGCTTTTATGATTCTAGTGTGCATTTATTAAATTATCCCCACTTAATACACTCCTCCCTGCTTGGTATTTAAAAAAACACCACTAAAATATCCATGTGAAAATTATTTCTTTTCATTTTGTCTAACTTGTCAGGCACCTGTTGGTTATGCTAGGAGCTCAAACTCTCTGCTTTGTGATTTAAGCCAAAGCAGGTCTCCGGAGGTAAAATCTGGCCATCGCTTTTTCATTAATTGTGCAAGCAGGCACAGACACACTTGCACCCAGGTGAAACTCTGCATTTGAGTCTTTCAAAGTGCTTCACGTATGACAGTTAATTTCACTACAGGCCAGCTTGCACTGCTCAAAGATGTGGTTTTAAGCCAACTTAAAACCTGCATAAACCACTGCAGAGTTGCTTGCATTTGTATCAATTACTGGCTGACTTTTTATGTAGGTAAAAAGTGAACTACTGCATTATATTGCATTAACTCCAGCCATTGACAGATGAGTTCTGGTGAAATGTCCTGATCAGTGTTAGTGGGACTGAACTTTGAATCCACAGAGAGAAATAACTTGGCCAAAGCCATGCAGACACACAACTCTACAGATCTCAGAAGCCTTGGATAAAAGAATTGTAATTGTGACTCAGCAACACAGTTAAGATTCAGAGTGAGTGAGTGAGTGTGAGCGAGTGTCTGTCTGTGACTCAGAGGAGAATGAGGTTTAGGGGGTTACAGCCCCTCCACACTTAGGATTGTCCTCTTGAAATGGGCAAGCCCTTTGTGGTGCCATACATTATGAATGCCCAAGCAAAGCCATAGCTGTACTGCCCAGCAGATCTTACAGAGGATGAATAACATCTGGCAGAGCAACCACAGCTCTTCTTGGTGCCAGAAAGCAGCCCTGGGAAGTGCCACGACAGCCTGGTTCCTCCTGCAGCAGCTACCTTCACACAAGCAGGCTTGAGGAAAACAACCAAAGAGAAAAATTTCAGGTAGTGAATGAAAAACAAGCATTTTGTGTTACTAACCTACAGCAGATTTTTGTAAAGGCACTTTCAAACATCTAAAGCTGCAAATATAAAAGCTGGCACTACAGAGAAACCCAGTGCCCAGCCTACCTGCATCTTCTCTACTCAAACATCCAAAACTCAAACCCTGAAGTTTTTGTCCTCCTTAAGCCCTGCTCTCCCACTCGCATGAGGCATCTCCCCATCGCTGCCCCTAGGGCTTCCCAAGGACCTTCACCAAGAGGAGGGCAGGGGAGGAGAGAGTTTGGCAGCCACTCTGCCACCACCAACCCACTTTTCAGCAAACTAGGTCAAATTCAAATGCTATGCTCTCAGCTGAAGGTCACTACTGTTTCCACAGCCTGCACTGGGCAAGCTAAAATGTATTTACATTGAGAAGACACAGAGAGGTTTTGGAGCTGGAAGTGGAAGGAAAAACAGACTGTTAAAGAGCATGTGCATGAGCATGCATCTAAAATGGTGAATGCAGAGGGAGGAAAGAACTGAAAAAACAAATCATCAGACATTTCCCTCAAAAGGTAAGAGTGCTAGCCCTGCCTTCATTGCTCCTGGTCAAGTGCTGGTAGGTGTTCCTGGCACAAACCACAGCATTGACTAGAGGTAAAGGTCTTGGATAATATTTGCAGAGTGCTTTGACACAGGAAGTCCAAATTCCCCTTTACAGAGGCAAAGTCTGACAAAAGCATAATGGAAACAGGCTTCCGACAGACAAAAAAGTGACTCCCTGGCACACACACACCAGCCCACGCAAACTTTCCAGCCTGCCCTCCAAGTGCGAGCACTGGTGTTTCCATTAAGTGCCTGAAAGCCCAGAAAGCATCCAGAGAAAAAGTAAACTCACTATTAGACTGAGCACAACTTTTTGCTTGATTCTTTGTGGAATTGTTACAAGCAGTTTTGCAATAGGAGTGGGGATTACCCTGGTAAATTGCAGAGTGTCTCCTCTGACTGCCATACAGATAGGAATACAAGTTTAGCCATTTGAGACTATTTACCTGAAACTATTGTTGGGAAGATCTGTCAGAGGAGACTTCACATGGAGGTAGGTTGGAAACAGCCCTAGATCTGAAGCCACACTGAACTCTGGGAAAGCCCAGATCTGGACCATGCCACCTTCCCACCCCTGACTCCGCAGCATGACCCCAGCACCAAGATGGGCTCCTGGGAGCCTTGGGAAGGGGACACTTGACATGGAGGTCGCATCATGGCCATCATTCATGCATTGTATAGACCATCTCTTCTGTGCCAATAGCAAGGCTGTGAAAGCTATAGCATTGCCTGCACATGAAAGTTATAAGACTAATTAATGTATTTTGGCTGTCTTATAATGAAACTCGGCAGCTGGAAGCAGGCACAGAGCCAGCACCATGTGATTGCTCAGTTCTCTCTTGGACATGTTTCATGAATCTCTTTGCTGAAGTATCCAGTTGTCCTGCACAGTTGTCCTGTCGTGTGCCCCCCCTAAACTGAACTAATCAATGTCTGGCTGCTAGTTATCATGGACGGAGGGGGAGAAACGCCATTCTCACAAGCACTGGGCAGAAATGCATACTCTAAATGTGTAGGAATATGTATGCTTGCCCTCATACACACACATGCATACAGGTGTGCGTCTGGGACCAAAGACAACAGGAATGTAAATACATTTTATGCCTAGTTATGGAAAGTACTTTGGCAGGAGGTGGCCAGGGGCACAAAGAGCTGCTATTGAGATTCCTCAAGCCATGGCTTCCATTCAATACACAATCGACAATATTTAGACAGTATGGGTTAGTTCCTTCCTTTGCAAGGTAACTTCCTCCATCTGGCAGCCCCAGGACAGGCTATAAAATGACCTTATATTTAAGGATAGTGTCAAATAAAATAAGCAAAGGAAAACAGAGCCTGCTCACTCTCCCTGCATCTCTACTGTTGTTTCCCAGTTCTCTTCTTTGTCTTCAGGGTACAGGCAGCTTCCCTGTTTGAACAGAGCTGGAAATCTCCCAAAGCAGATGCCACCATGCTGCCCAGCAGGCAGGCAGCAGCCTGGGTGTGGTGGGTGATCCTGTTGCATGGCACACACCAATGGCTGCACAAAGCAGGCTGGCAGGCATTGCAAAGAAAAGGCACCACACATCAGGAAGAAAAGTTGAAAAAAGTAAAAAATGACAGCATGAGAATTAAGACTCATTAATTCCAGGGAATTTCAGGTTGGATTCTGCCTCCCCTATCTCTCCCCCTCCCATTTCCAGTCTTCCCCAGGCAAACCCTCTCCTATGAGATGCCCAAATGCCTGCTTGCCTTTCGCAGCTTTGCTAGAAATCCCTTTCTCGCTGTGCAGTGCCCTGTTTTGATCTATTACCCATAACATTTGGTTCCAGACCACGAGGCACATCAGCTTCTGAAAGCTTGGCTCTAAAATCAAATAAAAAGCTTTTCATTGACACTCAAATGTAGATGCAGCAAGTCAAAAGTCTTATTTTCATGTTTTACAGTACTCCCACCTGAATAAATTCATTTTAAGTGCCACTTTTCCATTTTTTGCGTCATGAAATGTTGGGAGGTCTGGATGCCATAGCCAGGTACCAAAAAGCAATATATCACCCACTGCAGGAGTCTGTTGGTGCTGCTCTAAACCCATCATAACTGTAAAGTTTTGCAGAGCTCTGACCCATGCAGCCTCCAGGCGTGACCAGAGCCCTGCCTTGAACCCGTAGCTGTGGAGGGATGGACAGCAGCAGGTCTGCTGCTTGCAGGGAGGGACTGGCGAGTAGCCTGGTAAGTCGTAAAGTAATGGTAGGACTTGAAAGCGACATGGCCCAGTGAGAAAAAATTACTAATATAAAAATGTTCCTAATCCACCCACCTTCCTGCTCCCCTTTGAAGCAGAACAGCTCCATTATACCACGGGGTTTGCTCAAGCCAGAACCTGACCCGTGCAAGGAAAGGAGGGCTTCCACTATGAACACATGCACAGCTCTGATTGGATCGAGTTTCTCACAACCATACAGTTCACACACAGACATGACTCTGCCCATTTTCAGCTATAATACACAGTATCACCTTAAACTACATACTTGTCTGTGGGTGTAAATGCAAGTGCATGCAATGGATGCAGGCACACTCACCTTACACATAAACATCTACAGTAGAAATCTAGAGAAATAAAGGGGCATGGAATTGTTGGCTCTGCCCATATTTATTTTTCCAGACATTTTTGATTACACGGAATGACATCTTAGGTGTGTCAGAGCATCACTGGCTACTGATCCAGAGGACAGAGGTGCTCTGTGTGCACAGCTAAAAGATCTGAAGCTCTGTCCACAGTGGGAACACGTATCATCATAGCATCCTATCAAACACACAAAATACCAGCAAGCTTAGCATCTTTCATAAAGAAGAATTTGCCAGGTTTAAAATCCAGATCACAAACACTCCAAAAGCAAGAGGTTCTATATAACCATGCTTCTTCCCATTCAGTATATGAAAGGTTTGCCACAGCCCTTGGTAGCTCCCTAGCAAAACACAGACTGTTCAAGTTTATTCCACTCAAGCAAGGAAACTTCTCTGACAGCTCAAACACACATTTGGCTGAGGAGGCTGCAGCATATGGTTCCTTACTCCTCACACACACCAGCCTTTCACAGTAATACAGAGATAGGAGCACTAGGTGGCAAAAAAAGCCAACAGGTCCTTATAAGTTACGTTCTTGAAATGAGCATTAACAGATCTATAAAATTTCAGGTAGTTTAATAACAAGCATGATGGGTATCATACCATATACCCATCAGCATGATTTGTTGTTCCCAATGAAGGAAGCGAGAGCTCACAATTATAGAAAGAAAAGGGGGAGAAAGGGGTTAAACCCCAAATTGTTACAGAACAAATGTTACAAAAGCACAAATAGCATCTTGCTGGATTACTGTGCAGTTTCCTTGCTAGCAATGGCAGTATAATAAAGCATCAAAATAAACAGTAATCCAAAAAAAAAAAAAAAATTGCTAGACTTTGTCTGTATTCCAGATGAGAAACATCTGCAGGGCTACATCAGCAGATCTTTTATCTTTTTCCTGAGCAATTAGTTAGACAATGCTGCACTCCTACAGGTAAATTTTTCTCCCAGCCTCTTCTATCACCTCATAAATTAAACCAGTACTTTTGGGCAGGAAGGAAAAAAAAATAATCAATAAATACCTCCAGATAAGTAAAAGACTCCCCTAGATGTAGTTTAGATGCCTGACTTTATGATAGTTTCCTCTACAGCCTTTCTCATGTCTAGCTGTGTTTTCTCAAATGGATGCAGGGGGGCTGGGAGGAACAACCCTCAAATGCTTTAAAATTTAAAGACTAGACTATAATTTTCCCTATACTAAAATGAATATAAACCAGCAGAAAGATTAGACCAATGTATTAACTGTCTGACTTGTTAACAGACAATAAACAAGAATAGTCACATTAATTTTGGAACCACTACTGCCAATTATGAAAGCATTGTATTTGTCATACACATTGATTAGAAAAGCTGTTTATTTGAACAAAGAAAGCAGTAAATGAACTGAAGTTGTCTTGTCTTTATTTTTAATATGATAAATGGCATAAACTATGAGTACATCTGTTCTAAGCCTCTCTTCCAAAACATGTTACGTCTGAAAAGCCTGAAAAATGTTCTTTTCTATTCCAACGTAATGAATTTCTGCAAAGCATCACCTACAAAACATCCATCAGTGCTCACAGAGTTTAATCCTCATTCTGCATTTAGTTCACTTTCTGAACTAAACTACATGATGTAGGGAGGAGAAAACAGGCATTAGCCTGCAAATAAGTTGTGGGCATTGTAGCCTGTTGACCTTGCAGAAGTTCCTTGGCACATTGGCGCAGCTCAGACACGCTCTTATCAGCCAAGGCTTTGGTTGAGGCACCTTCCCACGAAGCTTTGGGGGGGTATCAGATGCAGGTTTTCGTGCCAAGCTGCTCTCTCTAGTCAAGGCCCTGAGAATCCAATGGCACAAGCAGACCCTTCCTCAAGCAATGTCACATTTCCCTGGCAAGCAACAGGCTTCACAGCAAACTGCATCCACAGATGAGGTGCAACGGGAGGAGCTCACCCAGTGCTCACAGAGGAGCTGTGGCTGCACAGGCCCCAGCCTCGGGACCACCCAACACATGGCCCTGCAGCACCTCTGCTCCAAATTCCCATGCTGGCCAGTCCAAACTGATTTATTTCAGAAAAAGTCTGTGGCACAATAAAAGGAAGAAGCCAGAGGCCAGGCAGGCTGCTCTATTTTAACCACAAAACTGTTTTTCCTCTCCCATTATTACTATTATTTCTAAACCTTGCTGCTTAGGTCTCTTGAGTCCCCCCAGCAAGATAACCCCCTGGTCACCTTGAACAGGGATATGCACACAAATTGCTATTATTTTAAACACATTTCCACCAAAGATGAAAAGGAAGTCCATACAATACTGCAGCAGTCCTCCTCAGTAGGTGAGACCCCACAGTACTGTATTTTTCAATGGCGTAAACACTGAACCTTGTTTTTTGCCCAGGAGCCATAATGACAGAGCAAATTAAGGTAAATACAGGGTCCGGTTTTGGGATCTTCCAGGATCAGCTCAGTTGGAGCTGGGAATGCAGACCTGCTCCCTGCACCTTCTCTGAATGGCAGCTCAGTAAAGCAGCAAACGGGGGGGGGGGGGGGGGGGGGGGGGGGGAGCGGGCAGGGAATATCAGCAGATAAAGAGCACTTTATTTTAGGCTGTGGTCAAGTAATTTGCTTTTCTGAGAAGGGTTTGTTGTTGCTGGTTTTTTTAATTGTATTTAGTGGGGGGTTTAGGGCTGCCACAGTGAAGTTTCTACACAAAGGAAAAGCAAACAGCTGAAGAATCCTCCTTGGGCTTTGATCCTCCCTGCAGAGAGCAAACCATGAAGTGTTTGTTAAAATCCTAATCCGATTTAAAACTGCTTTTGAATGTGTTAGGGGAGGAAGTGCTGGCTCTTGCTGTCCCATCCAGCCCAGGTTTTTAAAGTTGTGTTACTCTGCTTGTGCAAAACCAGTATTCTCTTCCCAGGCAGTTGCTGCTTCAGACAGAAATACCAATCTAGGGATAAAGCTCATTCAGAATGGGCAGTTAATAAACCTATTTGGGTACCCTTTTGCTCCCTGAAGACTCATTTTCTCAGCAGAGGTAACAACATGCTCCACTGCGGTGTGATGGCAAGTGGAGGGGTACCCTTGCCAGCCCCCACCAGCCAGGCTGGACTTTGCCTACCCCACCCCCACCCCCCACCCCCCAACTGCTGGTTGCATTCTGCATCTCCAAAGTCAAGTAGGAAAGGCAATCCCTGTAAGTGTCCTTCAAGCTAGGACACACAGTGTTTGCCACATCTACCTCCTTTCTAACACACAAATAGGCAGTGGTGGAAGGTGAGTCCACACAGCCCCATGCTGCAGGGCTAATTGCAATCACTGTCAGACAGCCCAGAAAGTCCTAACTCCTCAAACGAGAACAGAATACTTGTATTGGCAATATTGCATAAATGGCCAATTTCTATTAATCGCTAATTAATAAGTTGCTGGAGCTCTTTGCATCTCCCCAGTAATTCAGCTCCCAACTGCATAAAGCAGGGGAACACAGTTTAAGTAAGAGCAAGAAGCCTGCTCAATGCTGGTAGTCACTAAAAACCACCTGAAAATAACGCCATTTGGATAGTTGTTCAACATGTCATTCCACACCAGGATGCCAGAGTACTGCACAGACACCCAGTGCATGAACATACATCTCTGTTCATGGAATATGAATCTCAACATGAATGAGACTCAAGTAACCTGCCACAGCAGGTACCAGAACCACCAATCAAGCACTCATCCTGGGCAAAGCCCTGGACCTTGCCTGGGCAAGCCTGGCTTTGCTGCAATGAACCCTGCTGACAACATGACCCTGCTTACAGCCATCCCAACAACCACCAGCAGCTCTTGCACAGACTCTGCTACAGAACATTTCTGTGATGTAGATCTGGATAAGAATTTGTCTTAACATATTTAGCACATAGAACTATTCCTACTTTTTTTTCTTTTAAAAATACCATTTCAAAGGGAATCAGTACCAAGCAACCTGCAAGAAACGAATACAGCTACTGCTGGCCAAACTTGGGCTGCTACATCTTCCTGCTGTTGACAAAGGAAGACAACCTGTTCTTGGGAAAACACAATGCCACAACTCTCCTGCCCTCCTGGCCCCTCTACAGGGACCCCACCACTCCCACCCTGACCCTCAGCAGGTGCTTGGGTGCCAGCAGGCCCATCCAAAAGGCTTTACTGAATAGCTTTGAGACAAACTGTTGGCTAGATGTTTTGAGGTTTATGAAAATACATAAGTACAAGGAGCAAGGAGTGATCAGAGACACTGGTTTCACTGCAGGTCTGAGCTTGGTGCAGGCTTTTAACATAAGGGGAGTGCACTGCAAAGCCTAATGAGTAAAGCTGTTTTGAGAGCACAAAGTGTCCTTATTTGTCACAAAATGGAAAACTTGTAAGTGTCCACAGGCAAGCCAAGGAAAACACAAACAGTGTGCCTGCTGTGGCACCGGGGCACAGATACTGTTATTGTTAATGTGACAAAGTCACACATCTAGTCACAGGAATTACCAGCATGCAGAATTCCCAAGTTTAAAGAAGAAAAGCAAAAGTACTGCATTCCTCCAAATTGTATGGTGCTTCTTCCTGCTTTTCTTCTTCTTTTTTCCTCCTTTTGGAGGAAATGGGATCCCACTTACTATTCATCAAGCAGTATCTATAATTTAAATGTACAACAAAAAAATCCCACAAATGTCTGAAATAGGCTCCAGCTGCCCAGATAACCCATACTTCCCCCCAGGCACACAAGGGCCCAAACAAAAGCTAGCATCCACAGCCAGCACTTGCCACTGACCCCTCACAGATGCTGCACCACCATGGAACACCCTCTGCCATCTCCACATCCAATTGCACAGAGAGGATCCATAGGGCATCCAGGAAATCAGATAATTTATCTAAAAAACAGACATATTTCTACAATGCTTCATAACTCAGGGCAGAGTTAATGAGGTTTAAAGCACATCTAGCCTGCCCAAAAGCACTGGCCATGCTCTGTGTTGGCAGGTAGAGCTGGACTGTGCCTATGAACACTCACATAAATAGCCCGATGTGCATGGCAGCAGTATTTTGACAGCAGAACCCTTTCAGGATTAAAGATGTCCAACCTGAGAATGCTCATATTCATTTGTATTTAAGACCAGGAGAACACAGATGCAGCAGGAATGCTCGCCAGAGCACAATGCTGCTTTGGTGTATAGAACAGAAGTTTATCCCAATACCTTACTATTGTCTGGGCCCCTCTGTTTCACTGTCAACAAAGATTACCTAGAAACACAACTTGGCATAGCTGCACCTGTAACCCAATGACTCCATTATTAGAGCCAGGTGGAGGACCCTGCTACACCAGGAGCTACACAGCCAAAACAACCACTCTGGCTTCAAAGAGTTTATGAAGGAGAAAAACAGGAACACTGAAGATTTAGGATCCTCACATCTGGATTTTGTCATTGTAGCAGGATAAAACAAAGCTGTGATTCAACCTTCTTTGGTCGAGTGTGCATCAAAAGATGCATGAACACATATCAGTTTGGCGGGTCATTATTTTCTATAGGTACAGTCCACTTCCACACTGTTAGGAGTGGAGATTTCAACATGAAAACTAAGGCTCCAGTACACCAGGATCAGAAATGTACTGGTAACTGGCAAGATATCAGAACAGTCTCCCTGGCTGGAGCCAAAAAGCAGCAATTTTGCCTTGGAACTGTTTATAAATCCTGGCTCCAGAAAAGCTTAAGAGACTCATTGTGATCATTCACACAGCAAAACGAGCTTGTGCATTTGCAGGACACAGGTGTCAGTTCCAGGGAGACCAAATAGTGCGGTTCTTCAGGGGGAAAAATGATCTTCCATGTGCCACCGCACATTTAGTCCTGACTGCAGCTCTCACGTTACTGGATCCCAGCTTGAACATGGTGTAAGAGCTGCTTCAACCCAACAATTACTTAATGTTTTTCAGAAAATTTCAAAAGGTAGGAACAGGGGAAAGACAACATGAGGAACCTTCCCTCCCTTCCAAGAGCAACTTTTAAAGAGCAAAAATGACCTTTACTTCAGGAGAATGTGCTTATGTAGCAGGAATGTTCTATTTTTTTAAATGATCTCTTTTCAAACAATTAAAATACACACCCACACCATATGCAAGTACACAAATCAAAAACCTCTGCTTTGCATCACACAAAGCACATTGAAATGACATCATCTTTTTCTGGGGTGGAAAAATCACAGTCAGCATTTGTATATAAATATTATTACACAGCTTCAATGTACAAGCCAGGAAACAGAGTGTGCTGCATGACAGCGTCCTAAAAATTCCTTGCTGGTTTGTTTTTTTTTTTTAAAGTTAAGAAACCAGCACTGTTTGTTCAGTAATTCCATTGTCACACACAGTGTCGTGCTTACAGCAACTGGCAGTTCACCGTACAGAACCAACACGTTCTAAAACTGAAGTAAAGTAGCACATCGGAAATGGTCTCCTCATCTTGTGATACTGATGCACTGCTCTCCTGAAAATTACAGGTTAATTTAACTTGCACATACACTAAATGCCAGGCTATTGTCATGCACTGACTACATACCTGCCTAAAGAACAGTAACATTTTAATTAGGAGTGTAAGCATGTCCTCCAAAAAGACACAGATGAAGAGACTGTGTTTGCATGCATTCTCTTTGAAGTAACAATAATATTGCTTGTCTTAATAATACTACTTTATTTTAATAATAAATGCAGGTTTTGTTACACAGATTTTCAATTACAACAATCCTCTTTCATAGCCTACAAGTGACTAACATGGCCAAAAACTGGGACTTGACTTTGTTTTGTGCTAAGGTCAAGCTTAGGCTCAGCTTGCCTACCATGCAATAACTTGAGCCTGTTGAGTATAGCGCGAGATCTTAATTTCTCCTGCAAGATTTTAACTTGCTCTTCCAGGACTAGAGAGACAGTTGGTTTAATAGTCCAGGGCTTTTCAGTCTCCAAGCCACAAAATTACAAAACCTGAAACTGCAATCTCCGGCCCTCAGTTCAAATCCTAATCCCACCATATCAAATGGTGAAGTCTCTGCTACTAAAAGTACACCAAACTGGCCTACGCTGTTTAAGCATCCATAAACAGCAGCTTGTTTTTTGAAAGCCACACGCTTCCATGTGTCCACAATGTGCTGTCTGACTTTGAAAACAAAAACACTTCCACTGGAGATACATGCTGTTCCATTAAAAAAAAAAAAAATCTATCCAATTCCTAATGCATGAAAACCTTAAACGGGGATAAACCACATCCAGAACATGCCTATCACAGATACCCTACTGATAAAACATTAGGCACTTTTGGGGATACTGCAGCATTCACATTAAATAATTTCTGTTTGCAAGCACCAAAATAAACAAATACAGAGTAACAAAAGAAGCTCCATTACTGACACAGATACACCGAAGGATTGAGCTTGTAGGATAACGTGGTGGCTTCTACTCAACCTTTTGTTTCTCTGCTCTACAAATTTCACTATAAACTGCTGAAGAGCAACAGCAAAACCTTCCCCACACCCTTTGGAGCTTCACCTCAGAGCCCTTCAGCTGAGTCCACAGCAGCTGCATGAGGGCCTCCTGTCTAAAATACCCCAGGGATCTTATCAGTAGGACGAATCCACATAGTTTTGTTAATCATATCACTGAATTTGTCTAGATATGAAAAAAAAATAATTATGAGGGCTCCCTGTTCCTTCTGCTGCCAAGCTCCTATCAGGGTTATCAATTAGCAGATCAACTACCAGAATTTAACATTCTTGACAATTCTGGGAGCCAAATTTGATTTGATTATGAAAATTCAAGATCATTTCCAGACTGTAACCATTCCATCTCTATTTACTTTGATAATTAAGGCAAGTTTTAAGGTGAAATCTCAAGTCTCTTTCAACACATACTTTAATGAAAAGGAATTCACAAAACCAACAAACAAACAGGTTGAAATCTCTACAAACAACTTTTCCCTTCTAACATTACCCTTTCCAAGAATACTGGACATAACTCAATAGTCTGGGAAAATGTTAGCATATACTAGATGGACAGAAGACTTAGTTTTTAAATTGAAAAAGTGGGGGTTTAGATTGGCCTGATACATAAATCTCATCATTCCTGTAACTCCAGGCCAGTAAGCCCTTACGTATTTTTACATCAGTTTCTCTTTTCTAGTTTTCCATTTCCCAAACATTTGCTGTTTGTCCCACAGATGAGAAAAGCTCCTACACTGCGCTGTGCACCAAAACATTTATGAAGATGTACACAAGGACTTTAGAGTATTTTCCCTGGAGGAACTCGACCGTCACATCCCATTACATTTGCAATTTGGACTATTTTTGCCCGTGTGCATCCTTCAGTGCTTGTCCTCATTGGCTCTTGCCTGCCAGGGTGATGACTAACTTTCTCCCTTCACTTGTTCCCTCCACCCCGGGAACATTCACATCCATCTTGAGTTTCTCACAACAAAATATTTTTAAGCTAACCAAGACACTGTAAAACAGGATCAGCAAATTCCACTTGCTCATCCCCATGTCCTCTGAAGTCCTGCTATATGATGGCACCAGCCTCACAGCGTGGGGGTCCCCTGACCTGGGGCGGGTGGAGGCTCCCACTAACGCCAACACAGCTCCGCAGAGAACCTTGAGTGATAAACCCTCCTCGAACCCGGTCTGTACAAGCCTTTTCTTAATCAATTAGATCTCATTCATCACCTACTGTTTAAATTAACTTCCCATTTTAAAAGAATCAAAAGAGAAGCCCACCTTTCCTCGTGCTTCAAGCTATACAGCCTCACTTCAGCTCCCCATCCCAGCAGGAAAGTGGGGCTCTGGAAGACACTTTACCCAAACTACCCATATTATACTCAAAGAATAGAAAGCTAAGGAAGGACAGAAACAAAAGAATGCTTTAAACTCAACATGAATTCATTACATTTATTAGCAAGTGGGAACTAACAAGATGTAACAGCATTAAGCTGCAGCAGAGGAAACAGATTTTGAAGTGCAGGAAAATCATAATAAGCAAGAACGCTGCAGCAATGAGACCAGGGAGAAGGCAGGCCAGCCACTGTCAGGGATGCCCAAGGCTGGCCTGGAAATGCAGCTGCTGGAAAGGGCTGAGAAGTGACTGCAGCTGCAGAGAGGTGACAGCAGGGCCAGCAGCTCCAGAGCCCAGCCAACCCCGAGCTGTTGGCACCCTCAGCACGGTCCTGTGCTTTTGCCTTCCTGCCCATCTTCCTCTGAACCTTGAAGTCAATATTGCATTGAAATATTTAACAGTTTTCTTTGGCAAAACGATACAAAGCTGACTATTCCCTACCCCGAAATGGTACCAGCTTGCACAAGGGCTTCACGTACATCCCCTACTGTTGTATCGGGGTTTCTCTGAACACAGCAGGTCCTGAAATGTAACCCTGCAATCCACTCAGCATCCACGTGCTGCTTCCCCACCTCCCCTCCGCAAGGCCAGAAAAACAGGTATTGCAAAAGCAAACCATTATTAATTTCAAATACTATCCACTTTTGTTCATGGGTGTAGAGGAATGAAGGCAGTGGGTTGATTAGCATTGATAATACACAGCTGTGACAATTTCATCTCCCCTCAAGGCAGCCTCAAAAAGTAATTTTCCAATGCTTTGCCATGTCTGAACACTGAAAACCTTTTTCACACCGTAACTGGCAAATCATACTTTCTACACCACACTAGCAGAATTCTTACTGCCATTTTATCATACTTCACACCTCTTTTTTCAAATATATCCGTAAGCATTGCAAATATAGAATTTGTCTCCCTGTCCACTTTTAATCGTTCTAGTTAAGTCTAAGACTAATCTCCATGTTGTTAGCGATGTCGTTGCAATTTTATCCTCCCTCAAGGCAGCCTCAAAAAGTAATTTTCCAGCGTTTCACCATGTCTGAATGCTGGAGACATTTTTTCAGCTAACAAGCACATCATTTACTTTGCACCATCCTAGCAAAGTTCTTATTCCCTTCTTATTATATTTTATGCTTCTCTTTTCAAATATATCTATAAGCATTGTTAACGTAGAATTTTCTTCTTCTGCACCCACATCAATTAGTCTCCATCTACACTGGGCACAAAAGTTGCCATTTGAGTTAAGAGCGATAACAAATATTGCAATACACCCATATCGATGAGTTGCAACGGCTCACCTCTCACCGTGCCTGTTACTGGGCGCAGGCTCTCCCACTTGTCTCAGCTACGCTGGGCACCAGTTGTTATAGCTGGAGCCCAACTCAGTCAGCTTCACACGGGGCACCCACTGTTGCAGCACAAGCTATCAGGCTGCAACAAGGCTCTTACCATCAGTCAGATTCTACTGTCCATGCTATTTGTCCTTTCTCCAGAGGCCAGACCACACTACTCCACCTAACCCCCTCTTCCCACACTCCTCAGTGCCACTTAACTACTTAGCCGAACGAGCTACAGCTGCACAACATCCATGTCCATCAACCCACTGCCTTCGAGGCAAAGCCACAGCTGCATATTATCAATGCTAATTAACCCACTGCCTTCATTCCTCTACACATGGGTAGCTACAGCTAATCACTATGCTGAGGAAATACATCGCCTGAAATTTGTTGCCCAGACTGTCCATCTTCAGGCTGTATGTCTGACATCAATAAAATCACCGACGTGCAGGGAGAAAGAAAAACTCTGAAATGAGCCAGTAACAGTAGAAAGGAAAAACATCAAGGTGCCCCAAAAAATCTCATGAGTAACAAAGCAAGGAAGGAAAAAAAAAGTGCCAGCTTTTTGAGATCCATTAAAGGCAAATAATTTAACATTTACTTTTCTTCTGGTTGCCATTTTCAGTTTCCACATTACCGCATGGTTAATTAGGCAAAACTACAGGAACTGATGGGTATTTTGACACAACATGGACTGCTGGAGTCAACCCAGCAGAACTGTCAAAACACTCTGATATACAACATCAGGGGTGCTGTGGGTTGGTGGTTTCTGGTTTAAAAGAAAGAGGAAAAAAGCCCCCACCAACCAGAACAGTAAACCCCAAAAATTCTGTGAAAGGCACCAGGTTAAGGCCGCAAAGAAAAGTGTTTTTTGTGTGTTCAAAAAACAAAAAAATCCTTTGAAATTATATATTTTCCAGTCTGTAACTTTTTAATGCATATAATCTGGGTATTTTCAAAGCAGGGTCCGAAGGAAATTAAGTCAGGAAAATATTTAAGTGTCAGAATATAGTAATTATATACAAGTATGTAAGTCTGTAATACCCAGCAATACTTTAAAAGGGGAAGGGCTGAGTTAATTTTATTCTACTGCTGCACCCTGTCAGAGTAAACACATGAGGGATGGAAAAATAGGGGGATCAGAGCTGATTTTGCAGGGAGCCAGACCCCCCCCCTTGCCTACATGGGTCTGTGGGCAAGGTGCAACCCCCCACCACACAGCCTGCGTAGGGCCAGGAGCTGTGAGCTGCATCAGCCCTTCAAGAGAAGGGAGCAGAGGCACCAGGGCAAACAATGCCTTGGTTGCTTTATTTTTTGTAAAATTATTTTTTCTTGTTTGTAAACTCACTTGATAAGTTAAATCAGTACCTACACCTACCAACTCTGCTCCCCCCAGCCATCGAAGGTGGGATGCTGAGCTGGGAGACCTCTCTCAAGGACAGTGGTGTGTTGCAGGGCTGTGTTGCACAAAGCCACTGCGCACTAAAGCAAGCTTGGCTGGGAGAGGCAAGATAATGTATTAGACCAACAGACAGAGCTGGAAAAAGCATCGGGGAAGGCAGTGCCTCCAGCAGGTGAGAAGCTGGACGGGCACAAGGCATCCTGCTCTGGCCATTCCCATAGGAGAGGGAAAAACGGGGTATGTTTGGCACCTCTGTGTAAGGTGGTATTTTGATTTATGCATTGTCTGAGGCTTTCCTTCAACAGGGTGCGTGTTCCCATCAACCTGCTTGAAAGTTCACACTAAATATTAATTCAGAACAAACTCGCACCAGCTGCTCGAGCAATGATCCTGAAGGAACTTTAACTTGGAAGAATATTTTAGCTTGTGACTTATTTCAGAAGTTATATGTCACTAAAGAAATGTTACATTTCATCCTTCTCTATTGTAATATATGTTACATACACACATCACATCAAAAAAAAAGAGAACTAGTTAAAAATTACTGCATGGGGATGGAAACAGGAGCCATGCAAACTATATTAACATCACTGGTCACAAAGGAGCTATGGTTAAAACATGCAGTTAATCATTACCAATCCTGGGGAAACAAAGAGCTACAACACAGAACAGTTTTTATAGTATACAGCCCTCAATACACACACACCCCCAGTTGTTTCCCATCAGCACAGCCACCAAGCTAGCTGCAGTGTAAAGACACCATCTCCAGTGAAATTTTTGCATTTTAAACCTTCACCTCAGAAACAACAGAAATCAGTTAACAGAAGTCCTGTTAACTACTGCAGTAGCTAATTTGGAATTAAATATGTTCCTTTTTGCTACAATTTTCATAAACTTCAGTCCAGAAATGCAACAGGAAAGAAACATTAAAGGTATCTTTGCAATCAAGCAGTTCTTAAGTTCAAGTGATTTATACATATATTCTTCTTAAAGAAAGAGTCCCAGCATCTTACTCAACAAATCAAAAATAATTGCCCACAAAAAAATATTTTAGAGCTGAACACAGGTTATTTAAATGAAGAGACCTCAGAGATCATTTTGCTATAGGCTTTTTTCAGGGAAAGCTCCATTCTACAGATGGTAGGGGGGGCAGAAGAACACAAGAGAAACTTATTTGTGTTTTTGTGCTGATACAATTAATTCAGTGTGGCTATTAGTGATCAGCATTCCCTGTCGCTATCAGGTGGAAGGCATAGATCATACTCCTGCCAAAATGAAGATGGATTTGCTGTCTGCTTTTGATCACTTCATTGTAACATATGCGCAAAAAACCACCCCACCTGATATTTGTTTCCTTTGCAGTTCACTAATTACATATTTTCTAAACAGAGCCTTACAGTGAAAAGTTAAGCAGCTTTTTATGAAAGAATTAAGAGGGGGTTTTATTCAAAATGTAGCTGGGCATTAGCAAGGGTTTCAGGGAAGGATGCAACATTTTTTCAGGCTGCTGTCAATAATTTGCAACTCTATTTATGGACTGGTGCCAGAGAAGTGAGAACAATCCCAATACTTGGATGTTTTCAGGCTCAGACTGGCCTGCCTATAGCAATAAGAACACCAAAAGGCCCGTAAAGCACTGCTTTATAGTCACTAGGATTTTTAACATCAGTACTTTTCCACAATGTTGCTTTGTTTGCCAGGGAACACGATTGCCTCCATATGAAAACTCATTTTCTTAGTCACAAGCAAACTGATAAGAGTTTTGAGAAAGGTGTGCCAGCAGGTACCAGGCTGGCAGCATCAGTTCTTCCTTTAAAATTAAAAAATAAATATATATATATTTTTAAAAAATATATGTCTACACCAACTATTACAAGTCCATAAATCTATTAGGAAAGACAATCCCAGCTGTTCCAGGCCTGATGGAGAAAAGCAGTTGTGCCGTACCAGGGGACCACCTTCCTCCATCAAGGGCAGCAGCCACATCTGGCAGCAGCTGGGCAGATTCACCCAAAGAACCAGTGACAAAAGGGACAAGAGTAAGCCTTGGGCAGGCCCAGGGGAGGGGGTTTACATGATTTTGGGTACTAAGGAGTAGATTTGTTAAAACCTTCTGGGCTGAACACCACCATCACAGCCTGGGAGAGCAGGGCCAGGCTGCCCCATGTCCCTCTGCTCCTGCATCCTCACACAGCTGCAGGTACATAAAATTCCCTGCACCCAGTGGGGACATGGGACAGCAAAAACATTACATTTGCGTTATTTAGTTGCAAGACAGCAGATGTCCCTGTGCCTTCCCTGCACAGATCTGCCGTTTGACTGCAAGCCCCCCCAGTGCACAGGGTGCCCTGCAGAAAGGGCCTCCTCCTTGTCGCGTTTCAGGAGACATGCAGCCAGGGTTCCCGGGCACTCAGAGAGAATGTGGATAGCAACACTTCCACTGCCCTGAAAGTGTTTGTATTTGTTCACTTAGTTGCTAAAAATGCTCATGTCACATGGGAATGCAGCCCAGGAATTTCATTCGTAAGCAGAATTGTGTTTCTGGAGACTATTGACCTGAACTGTAAATAAATATTAAAAAAAAAAAAGGTAAGATTCACAATTTATGGTCCTTGAGATGATCTATTTAATCAGAAACAGTCGGAAACATTTCCCACAGGGCCCTCACTGATCTACAGTCAAGTGGCCAAGTCCTGTAGACTGGTGAATAACCTACAGTCCTTTCACAGGGGACGAGCGGATCCAGCTTCAGACCTGGAGCCTATGATGGGAAAATCCGTATCTCAGATTTACAGAGTCTCTGCCTGATAACAAGCACTGTTATTCTGCCAGCTGGATGGCAGGAATGATCACAGCAGCTTCAGAACCTGGTTTATTCATTAAAACCGGGCCATACCTGCTCTCTACCCCAAGGATTTCTACCTGTGCAAACTGCATTTACACAGAACAGCCAGTCTAAAAATCTGTATTGTGGTAAAGTACCAGCTCCAGAATTTTCATTTACCTCAGTGGAATTTTTTATCCCAGTGAATGGCAGATTGCTCTGCTATACCAAGTTCAAAAGGACAGCCAGCACACAGCAAACATTAATCAGAAAACATCTTCAAACTAGCAAAACTTTGAAAAGCAAATGCAAAAGACAGTACATTCAGGTGGAATTAAAGCTGCCAGACAAGTCAGATATAATTTCAGAAAATGAAGTATAATACCTAATCCTTCAAAAAAACCCCTATATACAAACCTACAACCCTTTAACCCCCTACTGGGAATTTTATTACATCGGTACCAGTTAACTGCAAGTGTCCAGAGATTTAAACACATCAGTATCATCCTGTCACTTCAGTACTAAGCAGTTAGATATTCTTCAGGATTACAGGTAAAATAACATGATTCTGCCAAATTCTGTGGTAGATACCTAACAAGTCATGCTGAAGTCTAATGCAAACATTATATATACAGATTCAAGTGCATAATTAAAAACAGTAAAGTAATTCTTACCATTGAGTGGTGATATCAGTGAAACTTAATCATAGCTTATGAAAATCCTTTTACAAGGGAAGCCATTGGGCTACAACCTGTTATTCTGTCAAGCAACACACCTGAGTGAAAAAGAAAGACTAGTTCTGAGTTGATTTTTGACTTTGTAACCACATGAATTATGTTTCATTTCTTGATTTTACCGAATCTGAGTGAAAGTAAAGGAAGAAACAGACTAGCAAGAGGCAAAGAAAACAGTTTCTGTTGGCTTTCTCAGGAGAAAAGGCAAATAATGAATGATTTGATGGGATATGGAAGGACAGGCACAGCTTTTGCCTTGAATGCTCCTAGCTCATTCAGGCCCTTCTTTTCTTTACACTCCACTGAAGAATCCCATTTTTCTATCTTCCTCACATAGACCATCTTTCCAAACTCACTACCTTTCACTTTATGTACTTTTATCCTACCTTGCTGAGCTCACCGTTTAGTTAATGGTGTAGATTCAGTTACTACAACTGGTCATAAACACCAAATTATTCACGTAAAACCAGGTCAACAGTTATGAAAAGCTGAAGTGAATTGCCAAAGTGAACCTGGTTCACTTTTCCTGCAGCAAGGAAAGTGCTGGCATTGTGGTTACCACTGCAAACCCTGCACGTATGGGCTACTGCCAGAAGTCAGATGCCAGTGCTAGAAATCACCTGAAAGTGACAAACAGTGACACAGGCTTTGGAAAACCATTCCCCTTGGTACCACGCCAGCCCACCTCTGAGGATGAAACACAGCGCTTTATCATCTTGGGGCCCACCCAGCTCCATCCTCTGAGGCACAAGCTGAGGGAGATGGAGGACTTGCTGTTTCCTGAGCACAACTTTCCAACTGCGGCAAGCAACTGCTGCACAGACTTTTCTTACCTTTGCTTATTTTTTTTTATACCACTCCTAAGTAACTGGTATGGAAATACTCACCACAGACCATGGCTGCAGCACCAGTTCAAGACTAAAGAGCATCTCTCATACCAGGGCTCAAACATTCTCATCTTTCATGAGCCAAAGCCCCCAAAGCTGAAGCTGATTTTCATTCCTTGTGTTAAAACTCAAAAATAACATTCAATGTTTCCACAGCCAGGTAAAGCCACAGAGCAAAACTGCAAGGGAAGGAAGGAAATGAAGCAGTTGATGTTAATTATGCAAAACATGATGTTTTAAAGGATGTGAGTAATGTCTGGATACAAGCAACAGGTGCCTGATAAGACAGGAGGAAACCCAGACCTTTCATCCATACCACAGAAGCAGACAACTGTGATAGCTTCACTTATAGCAGAGATAATATTTAGTCACCTCCAGAGCAGATTAAAAAGTTTAAGAAGTAATTTCATAACTAGAAGAGGGGATGTGCTGCCCTCGTATCAGGGAGCCTAGCTGCCAGGGAGTGGCCCCCACTATGTGCTGTGGCATTTCAACACAGCAAGATAAAACCCAAAAAACACTTCCATGATGTGTCACTGTGTGGATGAGCCCCACACTTCCCACAACCCACCAGAAGTACAGGGTCTGCTTTGACATCCATCCACTCCTCTCTCCATAGGTTACAATGCTGGGATTCTCACTTCCATGGAATCTGGGGGGAGTGCAATTCAAAAGAAAGCTCCTGAGAAGTGGTATCTCCTGAGGGAACAATAGGCGCTACCATTTCCAGTCCTCCCAGATTCTGCTAAGCTTAAAAGCTCGCAAACACAGCCCTGCAAGAGTTGCACCCAAGCCTAATACCCCTGCACCTAAGCAGGCACTTCTGTTTTCTGTTTGGCACTCCTTTTGTAGCACCCAATTTGTTTGGTATCTTGAGACAGACCTGGTTCAGGCCCACAATACCACTGCCCACCTAGCAGTCACAATTTTGCCAACATTTTTGTCATTCCACACCTACCCCCTCCTATTTATTTCCAGGCATGATAGATCAGCACAGTAATTGCTGTCAGCAATGCACAAGGGGAAGTGAAGTCCTATAACAACATCCAATTTATCTGACATATGTATGACAAATATTTGGCACAATACATCAGTAAATTTATCAGAAGACCTAATTTTTCCTACCCTGCTTATGACTAGAATCATCACAAGCATCAAACACATCAGAAACCTACAATGCTGCCCTAGATGGATTTTGCAGCAATGCATTTCCATGCAAGGGGCACACCACCTCAGCGGATTAAAAGATAAAGATCCATTTATCCAGGTTTTATGAACTGTTTCTAAGAGCTAGAAGATAAAAACCTTGAAATACCCTTTTCTCATTTTTAATAGGAAATTTTAACCTACAGTTTCCATCCTTAAAACATATGCAGAAATGGGTAAGTAAATAATAAGAAGGAAAAAAGTTCTCCTTTTATCACCAATAGATGGCAAAACCACCCATAAGGGCATCCTTTGGTTTCAAGAGGCAAGACCAAGTTTAAAAACCACCTCTTCTATAATAACTTGAGCCCACTGCCAGCTAATTAGAAAATTCCACATGCTGTATCAGTTTAGACAGGGAATTAGCTACTTCTTCATGAAGGAGTGCTGCTCGCATGCTGACTTACTGTAAGCCTACAAACACCAGCCAGAAAGGATTTGGAAGTAGATGAAAACCTCAGCAGGTAGTCTACACATATGCTCTTGATCCAGCTTAAAGACAGTAAAATGCCCAGTGACCAAAGATTTAGGACAGAACATGGCTACACATTCAAAACTTCTCAGAAGCACAAGTTACGCATTCCTCAGGGAGTTGCACTTTCACTTGACTAAATTGCCTGGGTATTTGCTTTCTTCTGATGGTAGATTAGGAACCACGAATTTCCTTAAACCACCAGTTTTTGGCCAAGACACACACACCCTTCCTGGAGACCTGCCAGCCCACACTCGCCGACGAGGCAGATCTGGAGAACAACATTCCAACACAAGCTGCTCCAAGGCGAGCCCAAAGGCACTTACCATAGACCCAGTCCTCTCAGGCCAGACAGGCAGGAGCACAGTTAAAAAAGAAGAAAGCATGGCTGAATAGCCTGACCCCTCTGAACAAGCCCAGGGTTCAGCTTCCGGCATTATGTTGTGTCTTTACACGATTTTGTGACTGTGAAAAGTGCAAATTTGAAAGCCCAGAGAAAGAAGAACATGTTCCATTTAACATGCCTGGCTATAAGGGGAACTGCTTTCTGTTTTGTTTTTTTTTTTTTTAAAGGTAGGGAAAAAGGAAGACAACCTTAAAAACATGGGTAATAACACATATTCCTCTAAAGCACACCCAACTTCTGAGTCTTGCAGCTGCTGTGTGCTTTCCAAGGCAGGTCATGTGTATGCTGCACAGAACAGGCCATATAGCCTTACTGTGAAAGCCGCTTAAACGTTCTACATCTAAGGCTGTATGTTTAGTGCTCACTTACACACATAGCTTCATGCAATGTCATCTCCTGCTGCTGGCAGTCAGGAAGAAAACCACACTCTGGCTGTCCCCAGGGGCAAGGTGGTGATAAACCCCATCCTCCAAAGCAGCCCCATTCCCCTCTTCCAAGCACACACATACAACATGGGTATTTGGCCCGTGATAATGCACAGTTTGGTGGGTGGCTTATGGCCTTGCAAGGCACAACACATTTAAGGGACATGACCAGACTGGCATCTGACATCTGAATGCACTCGTACCACTGGCATGGGTGACAAGTAGGAGCAAGCGTGCCCACTCAGCACTGCCTGGGCAGTTGGAGGAGGTGCCTTGATCATGCACCTTTATTTAGCAGGGTGGTGACTGCTACAAACTGAAGACTCTCAGGGTTTTACAAACAGTACTAATAATATGGACTTCATGCAATCACCTGTGGTTAACAGTGGGGCACAAAGCATCCATTTCAGATGTCATCTTACTGTAGCCTGCTGCCAAATTAATGCTTTATGCAGTACTAACAAGACATGAAACGGTATCACTCTGCAGAGCAGCAGCAGTAATCCAAGCAGAGCACTGAATAAGGACAGCAGCACACTACAAGAGTCACATTTCTAATGCTCAGGATTTAAGAGGGGAAACTCTGCACCATCCAGAGCTGAATGCCTCAGCACCTCTCCAAATTTGGCTTTCATCTGAACAACCAAATCCACATCTCTCATAACTAAGCTTGGGCTGAAACGTGCATATGATCACAATTCTTCTACTAATTACAGAACATATAAAAGATGGCTTCAGAGTGTTTAGCTAGATGATTACACTAAGTGTTTTCCTGTCCTTGTTAGGAAAGGAGAGGGGAGAAAAAAAAAAAAAAAAAAAAAAAAAAAAGAGAGAGACAGGCAGATGCTGGAGGTTCCAGGAACAGGCAGTATTATATTAGCTGGACAAGTACTTTGCTGCTCCATACATTTCAGTAAAACAAATAACATGACCTGAACCTGACAGACAAAGTAACACTAAGCCCTACAGAAGATAAGAATGTAGCCTATATCACAAAGTATAGGCAACTTTTCAGCTTTTAGGATACGCAAGAACAAAATCAAAGAACTTTAGAGGCAATGCAATTATGGCAGTGCCACAATTCACCCCAGTGCAGAAATCATGTTCAAAAATCTACAGCCCCTTTAGGGTTTAAATGTGCATGACATGAATATGCCATTAATTTCCTGCACAGGAAAGGAATGTAGAGTTCTGTATCACTGGTACTGCCAACACGTATAAACATACTACATATGTCAGGGTAAGTGGCATTTCTCTTAAAGCCTCAGCTTCCAGAATCCCACAACGATAACATGATGTTCTTCCCTGGCACTCTACCAACCCCACAAAGCCCTCACTACAGGGACAGTCTCGTCCTCACAGGCAGTAGCACAATCTTTTTACAGAAGAATAAGGAGATTTGAAAACCAGAGCACCAGGCCTGCAGCAGATGGGGGACAGACACCAGCCCTCCCACACACAACCCACCGCAGCATGGCAACACATGCATCTTCACCTCCTCCTGTTTGCAGAGGAAAGTCGAGAGCGCCAGAAGGCTCCAGAGGGGATAATCAATATACCACCCTTATGCCAGGGTTTGGCTTCAGTGACCCATGGCTCAGCTTCAGAGTCCTTACCCAAACCAGGGCCTGCTGGTACAAACAGGATCAACAGCTTGGAGGAATCCACCAGCAGTTCCAGTCCCAAGCAGCCCTTCATGCCTGAGCATAGCAAACCTGATGAGGTCTATCAAGAAACACCTCTATCCACGGGGAAGAATTAGCCAACTATGTTTTAAATATGCATTGGGGATAGAGGCAGAAGGAAGAAGAGGTGAATTAACTCAAAGATCTATCATTTCAGAATTCTATGCTTTAAAAGGTTTTACACAATTTGCAGTGATATTGGCAATATTCTGAGTTTTCTCACTCCAGCTTTTCCCTCCCTAGAAAAACATGGCCAGACCCTATTTCCTCCTTGCCCCTACACACACAAATAACAATTTTTATTTCCTCTTTTCAGTTTAATTGCTAGGGCTTTTGTCAAGAGGCTATGGTCTAGCTGGTCTTTGCCTGTAACTACTGTGTAATTATAGCGTCAGCCTTCCTTGCTGCATCACAGTTTGCAGTCGCCACATAGGCGGCCAGGATCTCATGATGAGATGTTTACTGTACTGCAACAAAGGACTTCTCAGTATACCCCAGCAGTATACGTGCCCTTCTATACGTGGCCCTGAAATATAGAACTCAGCATTCATACATAAAAGCCTTTAATTCGGAGATACTTGACTCTCACAACTGCAAGTGTGCTATAACACTGCAGAACCCAAAACAATGTTCATGATTTATGCATATGCAAGTGTTGTAAAATGATGGGACCAGAGCAGATTTTTTTTGCTCAGACATTGGAGTCTATCAGTTTTGAGCTGGTTACAATCGCTAACTACAGGGAGATGTTTTTTATTTTTCCCTCTATATAAGCTTTTTTTTAAAGTGCATTTTCTTCCATTATCCATTTATGTGCCAATTTTCAAAGTCATAGACATAGAATTTCCATGCTTGCTTGTCCTTCAAGCAGTATTTTATTGTAACAAACACAAACAATAATAAATCAACATTTTAACAACCATATTCTATTTATTCTCAAAAGCAAGCATCTGTGTGGTATATGTGAAGTCTAGAAACATTTTACATGCCACTTAGATAAGCTGTTCTTTAGAGAGTCTCCTTCTTCTGTCCTTTCCTTGTTAAACTGCATTTGCCCATCACCCATGAACACTGGTCCTGCTTGGAAAGGTTGCTGCCCTCAGAGACTAACACATGTAACTAAACAATCAGTCTTAGGGCACACACTCCTTGAGAGAGGAATCTTTTTTGTGGGGTGTATCTGCAATAACATACAATGTTCATATTAGTATTAAATAAATAATTAGCAGGCTTTTTTTTTTTAGTGCCATGCAAGCTTTTAAATGTATGTGCTATAAATATGGCAGGAAACAGAAGAGCCTTGGTTTGGACTCTGAAGATGACTCCACACATATTAAAAATACATCGTTATTCTTAATGCATTTTCAGCGTAAAGCAGCCTGCCTCTGAGGATCCCAGAGGGCAGTGTGCACAGAGCACCAGCCCACAGCTGCCTCTGCGCCAGCTGAGATTCTCCATTTGCTGAATGGGAACTGAAGCACATAAGGACATTTCGGGGCTCTCAGCATGCAGTTAGGGCAAGGTTTTCAGGAGAGCTCAACACGGAACAGAACAGCAGCTGCTTGCTAAAGATCATTTGTAAACCTGGCCCTGAGAGCCTGCCTCACAGTGCCTGCAGAGCACACGTGATAAAAGCTTAAAACATGGGAAAAATAGCAAAGCTGAGAACAGCACATAAATTGCCCCAGTTCCCTTAAGTAGGACAATCTTCTTGCTCTTAGCAGTTTTGTGTAACCTGCCCAGCTCTAACCTAACTTCGCAAGAGATGAGCCATAAAATAAGTCTACAGGTTGCTTATACAACATGCAAGCACAGCCAAGGTTTTTGCGTGCATTTTCGTATAGGTATTGCCAGAAAAACGCGTAAGCTTAGCGCACAGTGGAGAGACACGCGTGTGACGCTGCTGCTGCAGCGCAAGGAACGAGCCGCAGCTCTAACCACAGGAAAATGAAGCCGAACGCTAAAGGCAAGATCACGAATAAGTGCTCACCCCACGGCCCAGGCTCGGGGCCCGGCCAGCCCCCCCAGCCAAACGCGCCCCCCCCCCCTCGCCGCCCACAGCCGAGTCCGCAACCGGACAGCGAGACACCCCCACTCCGGCGAAAAGCGCTGCACTTCGTCCCCCTCCCCGAGGGGGCTGGGGGCACCCCAGCGGCTGCTCCTCGCTAAGGGCCCCACGTAGAGGGGCCAGGGCCCGGTGGGGAAGGGGGCTCAGCGGTGCCCCCTACCCCTGTTCCCTCCACGGCGGTGGCCGCCGTTACCTCCAGCCCCGGGCAGGGGGCAAGGTGCATGCACGACTGCCGCCTGCCCTCCATGCATTTAAAAAAAAAATATTATTTTTTTTTTTAAAAAAAAAAACAAACCACACACAGAAACGCGAGCCATAACCTTCCTCTGCAGCTCGCAACACGCTCCTCTCCAGCCCCCATTCATAAATGCAGCCGAGCATGCGCGGTGGCGCCTCGGTGCCCACCCATTCATAGAGTCGGGCTGCCGCGCGTGCGCAGGAGGAGTCGCTGCCCTCCCATTCATAAAATAGCCATTTTCCCAGGCAGCGGCGGTTGCAGCATCGCGGCCGCCGCTGACAGCGCCGCGCTCGCAGCTCGCTTCCCGCAGCTCAGCCACCGCTGCCAGGATTCTCCCGGGTCCGGCCCCGGCCCCCCTCGTCCGCCTCGGTTTTAGGATTAACTCGCCTATGGAGAGATGGTCTTAGCTGAGTTATTTAAAGTAAGTACGAGAGCTCTGTTTCTGAGCAAATGTCAATTATTTTTTAGTAGAAAAAAAAATAAAGCCTGCTCCCCGAGGAAAAGCCTTGCGCTCTTTCTAGATGCATTCGTCTAGTCCCTTGAAGATCACTGGTCATAAGCATGTTTCTGGCTATGACTACTCTACCGGCAATTATCTGTAATTTTATATAGTAGATAGCTGCCTGGTGCTTCACAACCCAAGGGAGACTGCATCCCTTCTTGCAGAAATTTGTATTTGTGTTCCTGCGTTTCTTATTTATGCCTCTCTTCTGTGTTCTTTCATCAACATCTGCATTTGGTGTACATATATGGCAGGCAGATTTCACCATACTTGTGTCGGGTTTATTTGCAGGGCTTTTATAGGAGAATAAAGCTCTTTTTTCTGTTGATGGGTTGTCCTGTCCTTCATTGCTTTTTCCTTACCCAGAAAATAGGCATGAATATATGGTCACCTGGGCTGACAAATAAGAATTGGATATTTCTTGATTTGGAATATGAAAACTGATCATACGTATTTCCTCTCATTTCCAAATCCCTCTGTCTTGTTAGTGTCAAGTAGTTCTGAGCTGTCTCCATAATAGGACACTTCAGAGATCAGGCACTGGTGTGTCAGATCTTTTCTGCATGACCTTTGCTCTTTAGCATTTTATTTCATACAACTGTCCTTTTTTTTTGGCCTCAGTGCCTTATTCCATCATTGTTCTGTTCATTGTCTTTCTGTACACTCGTTTTAAATCTGGATAGCTTATATATTTTAAAGGTTAGATAAGTAATAAAAGTAATAACATTGTGTGCCTAAAATAATTTCATTAAGGTGTATGAAATATATTGTATATGGAGGAAAAAACCTGTCTTGGCTGCTCTTCTCTACCAACTGTGTAGTAAAGATAAGCCAGGATTTTATTTTCTGGTACCAGTCCTGGCGTCACAGGAGAAAGACAAGCCTAGAGATGACATGTTCTGAAAATTCATTATCAGAAGGGGAATGGAAAAAACAGAAATGGGCATATAAAAGGCACAGAGGTCTTAAAGGAAAGCAGGACTGAAAATGCAGGCCTTGGGAATGGCAGTGCAAATTAATATCAGCATTAATCACAGGAGGAAAAGACTTCACTTTTTTTCTTCCAGTGACCGAGGGTCTGATTTCTTGATTTTTAAATCTTCTATAGCCCCAAGTTTTTCCTTAAAGGGTGAAGGAGAGAAGGAAAGAGAAAAGGAAAAGCATCCCTGACTTATCCGAAGTAGAAAAGGGATGTTCTAGATTCTTTAAAACTTCTTCAGCTGCTACCTTTCTTCCATACCATGCTAAGGGGTACAGTATGTCAAAAATCAGCTCAGGAATTGGTGTTTAACTAGTAAAAGACAAACCCAGCTTTCCCAGTGCTAAGACTTCCCATCTCTTTTATTTTGGGGTAAAGAATAAAGCTACAATTTGTGCGTGGAATCACAATGATCCTGATGACTGGCTTCCCCCTTCTCCATATAAAAATGAATGATAGTAGGAGGAAGGGTTGTTCTCAGTTATTGGAACCCCACTGGGGATGTCTCATTGATGTTCCATTTTCCATGGGCTACTGTGTTTTCTGTTGCTAGAAGGGACTTTATATTGGTATTATAAAATTAAAATGACTATTTCTGAATACTGCAGTCCTTTTGAAATTCTCCATGAAGTATGGGCAAGGGAGAAATTATTTGTTCTCCTCCTGAAACAGCAAAACAAAAGCTGTTTTCATGGAATTGTGACTTATTCCCAAATCATAGTGGGAAATGCAACATCTCAAAAAGCAATCCCCTCCCTGCACCCCCCCCCCCCCAATCATCTTGTCAGACTTCAGTGAAATAAAACTCACAACCCTTGCAACACCACAGCAATAATTAATTCACAGTTCTGACAACTTTTCAAATATTAATGTATTTTATGCCTTTAATCGTATTACTGTACTATTTTCCAAATTCAGCCCGGTACTCAAAACTGCCTTGTTATAGGCAAACAGTTGCTCGAGTACTGATTGGTTTTTATTCTTTTTAAATGCAATGCAATGTATTTCCTTAAGAAAATATAATATCCTTCTAGTATGTTTATAATTTAGTACCATTAGCTTAATAGGACATATCTGAGCTTAGTTTTCTGACCTTAAAATAAATGTTCTTATCCAATAAAAAGCCTTGACTAAGAAATTGCAGTCCCTAGAGATCTGAACATTAGTGGGCTAAAATGTGCTTTATTCACTTGCACCATAGGAACAGACTTCAACTGGTCAGAGACAGTTTCTTGGAAGTCTACAGGTCTCATTTCCCAGCTTCTGCATTTTTATGCTCTGACAAGAATTTAGTGTCTCATTTTAAAAATGGCAGGTTTCCCCAATAAGCCTTTTTTTTTTTTTTTTCCTTATTACTGGTAGAGGAAATTCTAGCTGTCCTTAGCTAGATAAGGCTGCTAAAGAGGCAAAGAAAAAGAGTTAATATAAATATTTTGTTAATATTAATACACACTTTATGGAAAAGAGCTGCTTTTTTTTCCTTTTTAAAGCATTTACAGCTTGACTCAAAATTCAGACAGACTAGTTCAGTCTTAATGAACTCCAACATTATATATTATTCTTAATCACAGATTAAAAACATGTGCTTACTGAAAGGTTGCCTTTAACTAAGTGTTGTCTTCCCTCTTTAAAAGCTTTTGTTGAACCTTTTGTCTTCCATCAGTAGCAGCGTGTCCCTTGTCACTGCTGGGAGGTCTGGACAAGAGGATGTCCTTAATTCCAAACAAAGGCAGAGGCAGAATTTGTTCCTTTATCGCAGCTCCTCCTCTGCTGGGACTCAGGAAAGCGACTCTTTATTGATCCCTCCCGTTTGCTCTGGTGGGAGTGAACCTGGCCCAACAGCACCCTGCCAAGTCCCAGGTCCCTGCTCTGCCATGCCTGCCCCAGCTGCCCCACTTAGTGCATATACTCTGTGAAGCCCTATAGATCGTCCCTTTGCAAGTACTTCTGGATAGCAAGGATAGCTCTTAGACCAGTTACCCTGGCTTTGTTGTCAATGCATGTCCTGCATATTTCCCTCTTTTCCAAATGTCTGTAGGGGGTTGCTTTAAATTGCTGGTGGGTCCTGGCCTCCATTGCCATGCCAGAGCCAGCAAGGCAGGGTTTGTGCATATCCCTGAAGCACAGGATGCAGCTGTGATCAACACTTTCTAGATAAGGTTTTCTGGACTGTGCAACCAAGCCACCATAGGAGAAATAATAGTCATTACTGTTCTAAAAGCAGTGACAAATCAGAAGAATTTTGCACTGGTTACCATTGATCCTGCACAGTGTTGACTTGCACAGGCCTTGAAATATGTGCCTTCCCTTGACAGTATACTACTTCAAAGTATATTGTTTTCTATTATGATATTTTTTTTGTATTCAGACTTATCTGTAAAGACTCTACTGATTTTTGTTCTCTTCCTGTTGCCCTATTGTTTCAGAAATCCATCTGTCCAATACAGCAAAGAAAAAGAGAGAATTTCTGCAGTACGTTTACGGTAACTGTTACTACCCATATGTTAATCTTAATGGAGGTGATTGTCATATCTCTTTCAGAGACTGTAATTCAGTTTTTGCATGAATAATATCAGGTCTAGTATCATACTAACCAAGAGGAGGTGTGATCCAGCTGTTAGGTAACAAGATTCAGAGGTCTCTGGTGTGTACCCCTCACCATCACTGACCCATGACAAAACTCCAGGCCTTACCACAGCTCCAGTCTTGTCTCCCACAGGCAGCAGTCAGGGCTTGGCCTTTCATCTCTCCACAGTAATTTTTGTATCCTTTCTTCACAAAAGCTTGTGATGCTTCAATACTTGGAAAATTCTTGGAAACCTCTGATCAAAAATACTTACTGAAAACTCAAGTTTGCTTTACCCTGCTTATGGTGAGAAGGCAGAAGGCAACCCTTTCCCCATACCATTACTCTCCATCCATCTAGTAGCATTATAACCACTATAGATGTCCTAGAGCTCACATCCATGGCCACAGCAATAGGCAGCACTGCACCGCCTGCATGTTCAGCAGCTCCCTCACATTATAGGGCACAGGTCCAGGCTCAAGAAACGGGCCACCAACAATGTGACAGAATATACACAGGACAATCCAGCGACAGCAGTCCCAGGAAAAATCTCCATTTTTGGAGGCAAGCGGCTCTTCCCTGACACTGGTGTTGTTCAGACACAACAGAAGGGACAGGCTACTCATGAGGTATCATTAAGGCATAATTCATTAGAAGATAATAAAGTGACCCCTGCTCTGGTACATGCAGCTTGCAAAGGATAGAAAGAGTTATTGGGGGCTACGTTACTTCTCTGACCATACTGGTGGTCTCTCTATAAGCAAACACATGCCAAGCAGCATTTTTAGGGCTTTTATTTTCTACAGCATTTAAGGCTAAGTCCAGATATTTGCATGTCAGCATCTCACGTCGAAATTTTCTGCATCTTTCATAAACGGGTTGGGCAAAACTTTGGTATCTTGTACCTGGTGCTGGGTGGACAGGATGTGGGTCACAGGAGCACATTTTCCCATTTTTCTGTGCACTTTGCTGGGACTATGGGCACTGGGAGTCATGCCAGCACTTCCCAGAGCTGGGTTTTGCAGGATTGCTTCCACATAGGACCCGTTTCTGGACTTAAATCTGGACTTATTATTCTTTTGTTACTGCATACATCTAGAATGTGTTAAAGGTGACAAAACTTACTAAAGTTATTAACTAATAGGTAACTGAGGCAGTTATAAACATTTTATATTTCTGCACTCAGTAGAGATTTAAGTCAAGATCCATTTTGTTTTTCAGTAACTGGAAGACAAGTTATCCAACTCCACTTTGAAAATAAAGATACTAGAACCTTATTGCTTCAAAAATTGTTCTGAAGACCTTAATGAGAATGAGCTTTCCTGGGGTTTTATGTAATTTTCTCATGGAATTGCCTACGAGGATGTAGCTTTCTATAAAATTATGTAGGCAAGTCCAAAATCCTATAAAAACATAAGATTGCTTTTGTTTTAATTTCATGACTAAAAAATCTTACAAAACTTTTGAATCTGAAATAATACCAAAACATTTTAAAGTAACAGTTGGTTTCCTACAACTTTAGGACTTGTAATTATCCAGTACAATATTAATTTTAAATTGGCAATATCTTAATGAAGAGATGAAACAAGCACTGCAGCACATTTATGTACCTGACTTTTGAATCCAACTTTACTCCCTTGGAAGGAATTATATTTTGACTCTAAAATTTTATGTGGTGAGCAACCAAACAGTCCCAGGATGGCACAGGGGAAAATAAATTTTCTCTACATGGGAGTTTGTGGACATGTCTGCTTTGAAAAGAATGTCATTGTTTCACCTACCTCTAAAGAATGAAAAAATCCTGATGTAAGAACATACTCATTAATTTTTCTTCCTGTTGTCTGCTTTCAGAAAATTGCCTGTACAATTGCAACCAGTGAATTTGTGCCTATGATAATGCTATAATATGTCTGTAATTACTGATGATCGATCAGAGATTAACTAGTTTTGTTTACAAGTGGTCTGTGTGGCATTTTTTCTCAACTAAAATGCAATTTGCAGTCAGACTGGATTAGGGCAGTGGGCAATAAAGGCACTGCATAAAGTTTTGTAGATTTTGCAAAATTATGGTGCTTAAGTATCTTAAACCTCCTATTCTACATTATCTCTTCTTTGATTTTTTTTAATCTACAATTTTCTTTAAATGACATGTCTTGTTACATTAAATCTGTTCAATTTGAGCAATTAATTCAATATCTGCAGGCAGTACCCAACTGCGAGAATAAGAAGATCTGTTCACGACACTGGCATCACAAACTTCAGTCCTTTCTTATTGCAGCAGATGAGCCCTATGAGCAGATACATTCTTTATAAGGGGCGTTGCATTTGCAGCTCACCTCTAGTAACCATCCTCTTCTCGATTAGCCAGGGTGGCTGCCACAGGAACTCTAGTTAAAAGTGATGAGGGGATAGAAAGGGGGAGATGGACAGCTCAGTTTATTCTTTCTTGCCTTCTCCCCCAACAAAAGTGGCTCGCATTTGCCACCACTTCTACCCGGGGCTGCTTCAGACACACAGTGGCCAGTTCAATGTGCCATATGCTGAATTATGTCGCTTCAATATTTGAGCCAACACTAGCAACTCCAAGACACGGTTGACCACTCTGAACCCTACCTTGCTCACATGTGTGAGCCTTCAGAGCCAATGCAAGGGCCCCAAGGTTACACTCCTTCAGCTCTTACCCTTTTTCAACGTCTTAAGTTCTGCCAGGTCTCCCCAAGCATTAATTTTTCTTGGGGATGTGCCTGGGATGGAATCTGCAGTTTATAAGATACTAATGTTGCTGCTCAAGGCAACACTATCTTTGCTGACAAGCACTCTGTGTGCATGGTGGGCTCCTGGTAAGGAGGTGAAGAAGGGCATGGTGTCCTGCTTCTGCAGTAGGAATGAGCTTTCCTGCTGCTGAGCAGACATCTCACCACATACTCCTGTAAACAATCACGAGGTATCCTTGCATCTGCCTGCAAACTGACTGCATTTCAAAGGATGACATGCTTGTATTGCTCCAGTCATCCTCAAATGGTTCTGGCTGGTTGCAGCTGCAATTTTAACCCATCCTGGGGAACACATCAACCAAAAAAGGTCAGGTTATGATGTCTTGAAGCATCTTCCAGGGAAGTTACCAGGATCCATGCATGTACCCAGGCAGGCATGCCTCAGCCTACAAGACTTCACAGGAGCAGTCTGACTTCTTGACTTTGCTTCTGATCCAGGGCAAGTCCTTAACCTGACAACTTGACTAGATTCCTCTTTGCCATGAGAGATGGAGTGCTGTCTGTGTACACAGCTACCTAATACCTTTTGCTGAAATCTTTCTTTTTGTGGGATGCGGACATAATGCTTAAAGCAGAAACAGCTCAGGGAGAGATGCATTCAAAGCATGTGCCAGTGTAAGCACACAGACAAAAAAACCTGAAGCAACCACACCATAAAATACCATCATTTTTGTCATCTGGGAAGATCCCAGTGGAAGAGAGCCTCCTCACAGGATGAATGCCACCCAGCTCACTCTCTAGTTCAGCACACAAACATCTTCGTTTGACCTGGATCTGTCATCAGCAATCTTACTGCACTGCTGAAACTTCTGGTGACAAGGCCAGCAACAGCAACATAGTTAGAGTCCTTTGAAAATTCCATAAGTACTGGAAATGTGTACCTCTTAAAAGTAGCTTGAAAGGTGAGAGCAGCTAACTGAGGAAACCCTCTGCTCAGGAGTGAGAAGGCAGTGAGAAGTTGAAGGACCACGTGAAGCAGCAGCACCAAAAACCAGTAGGTTATATATCTATCGTGGTTTAAAGGTGATCTTCAGCAAGAGAGACATTGCGTCCAGAGTCTGGGAATTAGGAGAGCTGGGTCTTGTCCTCACTGAGAACTTTTATCCATGTATATGCCCAAATATCTGCAGTGTCTTTGAGTTTGCCATGTCAGGGCTTCCATTCCCCTTGCTCTGCAGAAATAGTTTGCCTGTTAGAAGGACAATTTGAAACAGTATTATAATGAAAAAAGATGATGAACCATTTTCAGTATTAACTATCCTAAAGTGTGGTGTGTAGTCCAGGGTTCATCTCCTTTCTGTAATAATTAACTCTGAAATCCTGATTAGCATTATCTCAGTTAAGCCATCTTTAACATCTACCAGCATATGGCCATGTCTTTGTACCAGGGGTTTGGGTGTTTTAAGAGTAGCCGTGACTATACTTCTCCAGATTAATCTGATGACATAACTTCCATGTGATGTCATTGCTCGCTCTGGTCTATTGCAGACTGTGCAAGTATCGAGTTAATGTAAAGCCTAAATGCCAACTCCTGTGTGCTGCTCCTGTCCCCAGGAGTGCCAGGGCAAGGGGATCCTGGTGCAGTGCCACCAGCGATGCAGAACACCCTCGACATGCCACCCTGGGTCAGAGATGCCACGTATGGGGAAATCAGCATCAGATCAGCCTGTCTGCATTGACAGAGGTGGTGGATGCTGCCTAAGGGCTAAACAGCTCTCCTCCACACACATGCTGGCACACAGTGCACCTTAAAATAGATAATGATCCACAGATCCCCTCTAAACCTACTGTGAATAGATCAAACTGCAGAGACTTGATAACAAGTGGGAGTGAGTTCAGGCCAGAATACAGCCCCATGCTAGAGATTAACAGTTATGAAGAGTCAGTGAAGACAGTACTGCCAGTGACATGAAGGAGCAGATAGGCTTGGAACGTTGTTCAGCGTGCCACCATTTCCTCCAGCTACCTTCCATCTAATATCAGATCTGCTGCACTTACACTTGGCAGCCAAAACAGCTGCATCTCTCTCCTTAAAAAACATAACAAATGCCAAAAAAACCCTATGAAATCAAATTCTTCCTGCAAACATAACACCTGGCTGATACAGAACTATTTCGCTAAACTCTGTCTTGCAACGAGTACTCTTTATATCAATCATGACACTGGATTCTGAGGTACAAGAGGAAATTGAGGGGGTTTTTCCCTCTGCGTGCCCCGTAGTTGTCAGAATCATTGCTTCTTTTTATTTTTTACATAAAGTAAATAGGAATAGATGCTTTAAAAAGTCTCTTGTTTCTCGAGTCAGGATGTCAATGAGCTATGAATAATGACAAAAAAAAATCCAATGAATGGCTAAGAGCCAGCAGAGAGTTTTAATTAATGAAGAGAAACAGCATAAGGTCTGCATTACAATAATCATCATTACTGCTAGATAAAGCACTTCTTCCTGCTCATCTTGTGCAGTGGACAAAAGGAGCCTGGCAGGCAGGATGCAGTGCCAGCATCCAGAGGCGGCATGTGCCGTACTGACCGCATGTTGCTGCTCTGGCACCCGTCCAGCATCAGGCCTCTCTCCTATTGATCTCAGGAGAACTGGCAGATTTTCAGCCCCTCAAATGCCAAGTAAGCTATCAAAGCAACAATTTACAAATAGAATAGTAGACTCCAGTAACATTTTTCAGTGGGTAAGAATGCACTTCCCTTTCCGCTTCCAAAAATGTATAATTAGTTCATGCTCCAGTTTTTGTAGCATTGTGGTAAATTTAGGAGGGGTGTGGTATGTGTGTGCTGTTGCAGAAGTACATAAATTCACACACGCACAGACACACACAGACACACACACAGACACTCTCTCTCTCTCTCTCTTCCCCTCCTTGTGTGTGATTTGCTTGTAGTTGGTACAGGTTTTTTCCTGACTTTTTTTTCAGACTGCTGTAACATCAAAATCTTCTGTTGGAAAAGGTTAATTTGTTTGTCTGAACTCAAACAACTGGCAATGCCTTAAGCTGTTCGCTATTTCCTCTTTGTTGGTACCAGAAGCTTTTCCCCTCCTGCAACTTGCTCTGAAGTTTTGCTCACCACTTCTTTAAACTGATCTCCAACATTATATTATTTATGAATAAAGGTCACCCCGTGAGGAAATGGCACATCTACTAGAAAACAATGTGCACTTTCTAAATTTGAACCAAGTAATTTCCGTTCTTTGATTTAAGTTTAGTTACTTCCTGTGGTTTCTTGTCCTATGCCGCTGCTGAATCTTTGGATCGTCTCCAGGATAAATTGCACTCTTTCAATGAAATTAGAAACTGTGGCAATAGATGGCTTAGCTAGTATAGCTGGTAAACAGCACTTAAGCTAAATATTAGTCCACTTAGTGTTTTGAAGAGAGTGCCTAAGTACCTGCCCGAGGTGACATATTGAGTCTGACCTGTGTGAGTGCTCTCCCCGTGAGCTGTGCCCATTCACTCCCACCTTGGTTTGCAACCAGACAAGCTGCTGAGCAAGAACCTCCACCTCAGAAGGGCTCAGAGCAGCCTTTGAAACCAGTAGAGATGGGACACTTCCTTGACGAAGCCAAACCACCCTCCCACAAGCAGATTCTGGGTTAGCAAGGGCAAGTGCTCAGTCCCACGCTCCAAAGCATCTTTGTACCAGGCCAACGCTCCTGGCAAGCCAGTTTTGCATCAGGTTTTTTTAGGGATCAGGGTCAACTGGGGAAAGACCCCAAACCTTAGACGAGTTGTTTCAGGCAGTTTGCTGACAGAAGTAGATGTGAATAGACACCACTAACTCTAAGATGTGCTTTCCCTTAGTAAAAATGAGGAATGAGCACTCTGGGAGCCTGCAGTAATAATGGTGGCCTTCCCAGGACCAGGGGAGCTAGATATGGCCAAGTTTAGGGAGAGGAACACATTAGCGAAGGAGGAATGACACACTTTATACCTGGGCAAGTGCTCTGACTCCCTCAGACACACGTTTACCTTTTAAGATCTTCTGCATAATAACCAGCCTTGGTAAAGAGCCCTGTTTGGGCTGGGGTTGCAGGGTAACTCAATAACAATGTGCTCTTTCTCTCTCCCATCCCTTTTCTTTCTCCTTTCCTTCCCCCAGGATACTTAAGAACAGATTTTTCACCAGTAATCAGACTGCTTTATCAATGGAGCCCCGGATTCCCCACAACATCACCATTGTCCCCAACTCTGTGATGGTCCAGCCCTTGCTGGACAGTCGGATCCCCTATGGGCGGCTACAGCATCCGCTCACCATCCTGCCAATTGACCAAATGAAGACAACTCACATAGAGAATGATTACACCGACAACCCCACCGCTTCCCAGCTGGCAGACCAGAAGCGTCCCCAAGGCTCCCATGAACTTGTCTTGACCAACCAGCACCTGCAGCGCTGTGAGCAGGATGTCACCCACCCCTGGATTTCATTTAGTGGGCGCCCCAGCTCCATCAGCAGCAGCAGCAGCACATCTTCAGACCAAAGGCTCTTGGACCACATGGCCCCAGCACCAGTGGCAGAGCAGTCCTCCCCCCGAGCAGTTCGCATTCAGCCCAAGGTGATTAACTGCAAACCCCTGGACCTGAAGGGACCTGTGTCTCAGGAACTGGACAAGCACTTTCTACTGTGCGAAGCCTGTGGGAAATGCAAGTGTAAGGAGTGCGCGCTGCCCCGGACTCTGCCTTCGTGCTGGGTGTGCAACCAAGAGTGCCTGTGCTCAGCACAGAACCTGGTCAACTACTCCACCTGCATGTGTCTCGTCAAGGGCATATTCTACCACTGCACCAACGAGGACGACGAGGGCACATGTGCTGACCACCCCTGTTCCTGCTCCCACTCAAACTGCTGTGCCCGCTGGTCTTTCATGAGTGCCCTCTCCCTGGTGTTCCCTTGCTTGCTCTGCTACCTGCCAGCCACTGGCTGCGTCAAGCTGTCCCAGAGATGCTACGACCAAGTGAGCCGGCCCGGATGCAGATGCAAAAACACAAACAGTGTCATTTGCAAGGCATTGCCAGAGAGCAAAGGAAGCAGGCCAGAAAAGCCCTTTTGATGGTTTGGGAGGATGCTCCACAGAGTGGGGTGGCGTTGGCTCTTTTTAATAACCTGTGTTCTGAGGATAATATTAGCCTTTGGCCTTTAGAGAAAGCAGAAGCAACTATTTCCACAAACTGAAGCACTTTGGGATATTCAGGGTTTTGGAACTGGTCACAATTTAAATAGATGGGGCCAAAGGAGGAATCTTAATAATGTAGTGTGAAGGCTGAAAACCTATCTATATTATGAAGTACAGCTGCTTAAAAACTCCTGGTTTGGACGGATGGCTGCTCGCCATGCCTGCACACCACAAGAACCATTAACTGCTTGCTTGGCAGGCACGGCCGCACAAGCAATACCTGTTCCCAGCCGAAAAAAGCTGCATTGGATTCATATTCAGGGTGGGCCTCTTATTTTCGCTTTCCTCCCAAACTGATTTGCTACCAGCAGCCTGTTGAGTGATGGGCTAACTCCCTCTGCCCTCCTTCCCCACCTGCACACCATTAGAAGGGCCAGTTGCATGCAAAGTACCTGTTTCTCAAAAGCTTTCTGTGTCCCTCAAAGATTTTGAACCAGAAGTAAAGACACAGTTCGTATATTTAAGGGTCTTTTAACATCTAGGCATACTGCTTTCTTTGAACCCACCTGGCCATGTTGATTTGGACTGTCTGTTTAAAGCAAGATGGTAGCAGGGTTGCTCCCTCCCCAGGAAGAATAGCAGCAGGATGCGTTCAGGCAGTTGTATCAACATTATGTCTTTCTGTCTGTAAGCTGACCCTTAGCATCAGGTTTCACTCAAAGGAATATTAATTTTGCATCAACAGTACAAACCCACTCCAGAAGGATGTTGGTCGAATCCCCTTTCCCCAACACGTATGCTTGCTCGTCCAGCACTGGGGCAAAGGGAATCTTAACTCATGCCATAAAGTGAAGATGTTCAGCATTTGTTTCTCTAAACCTCTTAAGCTCTGTTAAGAAGTCACAAAAAAACTAAGTGTATGATACACATAGGTGTATTTTTATAGGGATATGAATCCAGTACCTCCTCTCCTGGAACAAGCTCTTCTTTGCTCATTGAATATTAAGATTTAAATTTTTTTTTATCTTGGGGATGAATGGGTTTTGCTTGAAGTCCAGCCTGTTCCCCCATCTCTATTGCTGCTGTTTGACTTTTGCCTCCTCTGTAGTAAAATGTGTCTTTTAAAATGTCGAGAATGCTTTTAATGTTTTAGTGTTAACAAACACTACGGAAAGCCAGGGGAGGGAAAAAAGAATGTGCCTACGGTTTTCAGTAAGCAAGTATTATCAGCTTTGTCTGTGCACTCATCCTAGGGCAGGTTCTGCATTCCCTGAAGATGCAGTAACCCCTTTATCTTGACAACTGCAAGGTGCTACATAAAAAAATTTGTCCAAACATGCAACACTGTAATATGTAGGTAGGTACTTGTTGCATGCATAAAACTGATCTAGTCTTTCTTTCCTTTTTTTTTTTCCTTTTTTTTTTTTAATTAAAGGAAATTTCCTCAGTAAATGAACAGCAGTGACAGTGAAATGTCATCTCTAATTAGATAAGCAATAGGCAGAGCTCATGTAGCATTTCCAGGAATCCCAACTGCTTGGTACAGTTGCTGCGTAGAGGTTGGCAGGAGCATACTGGTGGGACTTCTGGTGTCTTCTGTTTTCAGAATTCATTTAACCTGGATGACTTGGGGTTTAGTTAAGCTTAATTGTAGGTATCTATTGAATGGGAAATTAAAAAACAAACAAGCCCAACAAACTTTCTATATTTATAACATTTGCTAGCTTGTATATGATTAGTTATAGAAAAAGGGTTACTACGTCTGTCACCAGATACCGGTTCCTGTAGTTTATCCTTGTGTTGACCGTATGGAGACACCAGAAAGAAGGAAGCAGGTGGGGATCCACAGATGTATTTATTATCTTGCACAAATTGGAGGGGAAAAGATAAAAGGAAAACCAGCCCTAAACCAGCTGAACTGTTGGTTGAATGTATAAGGTATTGTATTTAACAAGAGAAATTTTTTTCCTAAGATGCAAACAGGCTAGGAAATGCAGCAGGAGAGGTATTAACCTGCTGCCCTCCTCTGTTGTGGGACCATACATGTACAAATGGCCTCCACCTATGGTTGTTTTCCCTTTTTGACTGGCTGTTTCTGGGGGATCTGTGCTGAAAATCTGCAATAGCAAAGCCCATGGCTTAGGCGCATGGTCCTTGCAAGCAAATATAACGCTGGAGTGGTCGCCACGGTGCCAATCTACACTCATGTACATGCACCCAAGCAATCCTGTATGGATTTACTTTCATTGTACATAGCTGTAAACTATTTCTCTGTTGGTTTCTTTTAATATGTAAGTCCTGCTTTGGTATAAGGCAATCCCATGCTGGAAGATTGTAAAGCATTAGTGGATGTGTTAGAGCAGTGGTAAATGTAGCAGAGCAACCCTCCCGCTTCAGCCTCCCAGGACAGCGACTGGACTCTGCTCCATCAGCTCCTGGCCCAATACATGGCAAGAAAGCACCAAGCTCTTTGCAGAGTGCTCAGGACGCTTCGGGGTCAGCTGAAGCAGAGCCTCTGTGCTGCACCACAGGGCTGGCAGAGGGTACATCTCCAGTCAGTAATGTCTTTATTCCCCTCTCTTCCCTCATCCTAATGCCTCCGTTCCCCCATCCCCTTGTAAGGTACTTGGGTCTCCTGCCACCCCTGAGATGTACCATGGGCATGGTGCGATGTAACCTCAGCCACAGCGAGGGCATGGAGATGGCAGCTCTGACTGTCTTCCCTGCAGGTTGGGTCCGCCCTTGCAAACTGAGGAACTGTTGCTAATTAGCACAAACCTTGGGTGTGATGTTTGCTCTCTGGCCATGTCAGTGCAGTGGGGTGGGACCACAAAGGAGAGGTGAGGGCAGGTTCCCCAGGACAGATGGTGTGCCTCCACAGCACGGCTCTGGAGGAGGATAGCAGGGCTCTTAAGCATCACCGCCCTGAACTGCTAATTGCTGTGGCAGGTTCATTGCTGGGGGTTTGTCATCTGCCCACACACAGAAGCAAAGGCCCAGAAAGCAAGAAGGGGTGACTTTACGGCACGCTGGCAATGCCACACTATGTCCCAAGCTGGAGCTCACCATCAGCAGAGTGTCTTCAACAGACAAATAAACCATCCCCGTGCCCTCTGTCTCAGTGCCTGCTGAGTACAAGGAGTTGCTACTAAAACCGCACTGTTGCTCCCCAAGCACTGGCTTTCCCACCTGGATGAGCCCTCGCCCTTTCGCAGCACTGCGTATTCCCCCTCCCACCCTGGACATGCTGATAGTTTCCCCCCTTCTCCCGTTACCACCCCACCCCATAAACACCCTGAAAGGTTACCACAGAAGGTTTTCTTTGTATAGAATATTTATTTTGAAGCTCTATTTTAATAGTATTTATTTTAGAAAGTCTACTATTGTAAGAGTTCTTCTGTTTGTGAAGAAAAACAAGTACTGATGAATGTACTGATCTAGAAATTATATATATATAAAAAATATATATTGTTAAATATATAAATGGCTGTTGTGGTTTTTTTAGAAAAAAAAATCCTGAAGAATGTTTATAGCAATTATTCTAAAAATACAAGCAGAGAGTACCCCAAATCAGTTATTTGATACTATGCATACCAGGAGCGATTGAGGGAGTCAAGAGCTTGGGCAGGCTAACTTGTAACACTGATGACATGATGGCCCCAGGGACACCGGCACCTGGTGCAGACACCCCTCACCTGGATCAGGATTGCAGACCCCAGTACACACCGTTGGTAGCTGCAACATGCACCAGCGTGGCAAAGCTGTGGCAGGGGCAGAGCATCCCTGAGGGAAGAGGAACCCCCAAGCTCCCAGCACAGCGGGGAGCTCCTGCAACTGACAGCCAAAGCCACAGCAAGGGGAGCCCCAAAGGCATGCGGCCCCTCGCTGGGGTGCTCTCCAGCCCCACCGATTTATTCCAGCCAAGGAACGCAGGACAATGCTGGAGTTGTTCTGCCCTACAGCCTGGCCTGTCAGGGTGCACATCATCTAAATGTCCCATAACTCACCCGCAGTGGGGAGAGCTAGGTCCTTGGTGAGGAAAAATACCCTACTCTGTCCACTTGTAGGAGCAATTCTTCCCTTCCCTCCACCTCTAAAATACACCAGGGATACTTGCATAGAAGTCAGGCTGCTTCTTCCACAGGGCTAAAGCTCAACCCTTAGCGTGAAAATTTGGATAGAGATTAAAAAAACAAAAACAAAGAAACCAACAAAAACAAACCCAAAAAAGCCCAAAGTCAATGGTACCTACTGCATAGAGGGATTTTGCTGACAGGCATGTCCCAGAGCCTCCCTCGACATTTCAGACCCACTCCCTGCTGTCCTGCTTCTCATTTCTAGGAGCAGAGCCTGCACTTTACACTGAGCAGCCAGGGATAGGGTCTGCTCAAATGCCACAACCACACCGATGGGTGTGAGCATGGTTGGACCATGTGAGACAGGGACAGAAGTCAGAGGAGAAGGCCAGGAGGGCTCTCCCCGCCCAGCCACCTTCCCTTGCACTCATCCAAATGTTAATAATACAATCAGTACACAGCCTCAGGCAGGTATAATTTTCATAATTTATGAGTCTCCAGAATAGGAGCTCCAGGCTCTATAGTGTTTGCACACCTTTCAGCAGCCTGTGCAGGGCTCTGCAGGGCTCCGCATCTCACAGCAGCGCATGCCCTGCATTGCCCACCTGCACCTGCCACCCCTGGATACCCACGATTCGGAGTGCCTCTACACACATGGAGCAGGAAGGGACTGAAAACGTCTCCTTGTTTCCCCAAGTCATTAGAAACTCTTCCCATTGACAGTGGTGTTAGCCCTCTGCAGCTACAGCCATGACCCAAACTCCTCCCCAGGGAGGGCAACGCGGTGCAGGATGAGAACCCCAGCCCCATTTACTAGTGGCACAGGGTAGGATGCAGTAGCTGGCGCCAAGCACAGAGCCTGCCAAGGACAACACTGAGTCACTCATGTGCGAATGCAAGCGGCCGCTCGCTTACAGCTGCCTCACCAAAGAGCAGGGCATTGTTTCCTTCAGTTATTTATTTTTAGAGACAAAAAGCTGAAGCTGCTTCTATGGTGTGATTTACCCAGGTGGGGCTGTGCTGCCAACACTGGCAATGGGCACCGCTGGGGCCCTGGCTGGATTTGGAGCATCCTCCAGCACTGGCCAGCCCCCTCTGAGGTCTCTCCAAGACCCCATGCCTCAGGGCAGCCAAAACTCTCTGACGCCCCACAGTAGAGAGGGCTCGAAAAGCACAAGGAGCTGGCAAGGACCAATTCACTGGAGGTATTTTGCCCTTTTTTGCCCTTATGCGAGTCAGAGATGCCCCTGCTTGCCCTGCCTGGCCCCCAAGCCACATTGTGGGTCCCCCAGCTCCCATCCATAGGCACACACCACCCTTCCCCCTCCTCCCCCCCTCCCCCCCCAGCTTTGGCTGCTGCCTTATGTGTCACCAGCATCACATTAGACTGCTAAAAATAAAATCTCTGGTTATTTTTCACCATTCTGTTATTTATTTGCATGCACTATAGAGCTATGACTCATTAAAAGACATGCCGTCTTTTGTGCCATCAGCAAAGGTAACCCAAGTACTTTACCTGGCCTGAAATAATATTATTGAAACAATAATGTTGAATTAGTCACTGGATCAGATAAAGAGACAATAACTGCACTGTACAGATCATGACATCTGATGCAAAAAAATTTGCAGTAAGGAAAAGATGCTGAATTTGTTATGCTGGTCATGGGTTTGTGTTTGTGTTTTTTTTTAAACAAACAGACTGAGCCAGGATGTATAAATTTAGATCAGAGTTTGGCAACACTGACTGATGTCTTGCACATAAAGCTTTAAAAATATCAACTCAGTGTTCACATCTCTCTGCTGGAAACAAATCAGAGCACTCTTGTTGATTTGACTAGTAGATGTTAAAGTAATATTTTTTTTTACACCATTTTCAATAATTGACCAGTGAAGGAAATCACATCCAACACCATGAGCACAGGTTATGAAATGGCAAAGAGATATATAGAGCTGAAAGTATAACAGACTTCTCAGTTCACTACCGGGTCCAAAGCAACCACAGCTCTTGGAGGTCAGGCCAGAAAGAGAATTTCTAGTGAACTAAAGCATCCAAAACACCCATTAAGCAATGTGTTAGTTCTGAATGAATGGGCTGACGGTTATAGGAATGAGGTAAAAAGCTAATTTTGAAATTTCCTTTAAAACTATTTTACTAAAATATGTGCTTAATAAAAATGCTGAGATTTTTCCAAGGGTTTAAAAAACACCCTTCCTGAGATGTGACATCTGCCAGCTTTGCCAGCACCAGGAGGAGGGGATGGGGACAGGAAATAAGCAATGTTGGGCAAAAGTTGCATCCATCCTTGAAGACAAACACTGTGATAATACAGCTTCACACCAAAAATGATATAAAGCCTTGAAGATGGGGCTTTTCATTCCCTGGAAGCTCTGAGGTGGGTGGGGCTTTTTTTTGGCTGGGGAGCAGCATGCATTCTTCCATGGTGAGACATCTCTGCAAGAGCTAGGGGAACAATAGACACGATGTGATCCAGGAAAAGACAGTAAACTGCAGCGGGCATCAGATGCCCAGTTTGAAAGCTGAGGCTTAGGCGGTGCAGGGATGGCTCAGCACCCTGCCATGGTGGACCCAGCAGGATCCAGCCCTCCCAGGCCATGTGTGCAGCACCACTCGCTCTCAACCCTGGGACCAAGGCAGAATCTGTCCCCCACGCGCAGCTCTTCAAAGCCCGTAACACCAGCGTGCCTAAACTTCTCCAGTAAAGGATTTTTTCAAATTCTTTGCAATTATACAAATGTTTTCCCACTGTGTGTACACATGCTTGCAGGTACACAGATATGGATGCACACACACACAGAGCCAGAGCAGGATTATTTGGTGCTCTTCCCTTTAGCGAGCACCTCTGTTATGTTTATATGGAAACTAGATAAGGGATTCAAGGCCTGGTCTGTCTTTACTTAAAAAAAAAAAAAAAGAAGCTATTACAAGTCAGCAGATCCATATCCATGATCACGCTTCTGATACAGGAGCTTTCCTTTCATTTCTTGAATTTCCAGGTGTGATGCTGAGGCAAGCGTGGTCAGCAGAAGCCCGGCTGTGGCACGAGAGGGCTGTGCTGCTCTCATGTGTGTACTGCCTCCCACAGCACCTCTTTCCCAGCAATAATTTCTGTTGCAGGGATTAGACACCAGTGGTGTGTGAATGGGGAAACGGCCTCAAATTGCACCAAGGGAGGTTTAGATGGGATATTAGGGAAAAAATCTTCCCCAAAAGGCTTGTCTAGCACTGGAACCAACTGCTCAGGGAGGTGGTAGAGTCACCATCCCTGGAGGGATTTAAAAGATGATGTGGCACTGAGGGACATGGTTTAATGGTGGACTTGGCAGTGCCAGGTTAACGGTTGGACTCGATGATCTGATCTTCAAGGTCTGTTCCTACCCAAACGATTCTCTGATGGGGGGCTGTGCCAGGAGAGAAGCCCCATGCCCTGCACAGACGAGGCACTGGCTCCTTACAGGAGATCCAAACACCAGCACATCACCCATGGATGAAGTTTGGCCGTTTGTGAGTGGCAGACAAATGGCCAGGACAAAGGTAAATTGCTTTTGCATTTTGTTTTACTTCCTAATGATAATAAACTCCCATGTGAGGCAGAGTGGGCTGCCCACTCCAACCCCCATGAAATGCTGTAAAAATTTAGGGATCTACTCAAAGAGCTGAGAAGGACCACAACCCTTCAGAGGGCACCTGTACTCCCACACAAAGCAAATGCTTCCTTTTCAGGGAAATAACCAGATGGTTATAAAGGTCAAAGCAAAACCTGTCATCAGGGAGATGCAGGTCTCACCCCTCCTCTCGCACTCCACACTAGCTCGGGGCTCAGCCTTGACAGGCTTCAGGGTGGAGGGGCTTAGAGCCACCCACACCCCAAACAGAGCCTGGGGACCCCGAGTCAGATGCTGGGTTTTGAGGCAGAAGAGGGCTGAAGGGGGTTCACAGAAGCTGCTGGTCATGCCCAGGCCACTGGAGCCCATCATGACCCCAGGGAAAGCAGCCCTGGGCACACCAAGGCTTCTGCTTGCTTTAGGGCTGTTATGGCAGGTGAAAAAAACAACCAGCAAGCTGAGAAATGGCAGTCAAAGGCATGACTGGAGGACATATTCTTCATAAGTGTTTCTTTATTAAACAAAAAAAACCCAAACCACAATCCTTCAGGTCTCCCTGGTGTCAAGAGAGCTGCATCTATATTACACAGGCTCAGTCAGCAGCACTTGGGCTGAATGATGGCTCAAGACTCAGAGCTCACCCCCAACCAGCAAACCCCACCGCCTATTAAACCCAGAAAATAGCAAAGGAGTTAATTGAATCATTTAGGCTGGAAAAGACCTGTAAGATCACCAAGTCCAACCGTTAACCCAGCACTGTCAAGCACACCACTAAACCATGTCCCTAAGCACCGCATCTATGTGTTTTTTAAATCCCTCTGGGGATGGCAATACCACCACCTCCCTGGGCATCTTATTGAAGAGGACAGTTTCATGGACAGTTTCTGAATGAGCCAACCAGGATTTCAAGCCACTAAGTTTCTGTTTGCTTCTGCCAGACCGTTACCCCACCAACCTACACAGACAGTGGGGCAGCATCCCTAGGCTGCAGCCCCAGCGAGGGACTTGGGCAGGGTGGGCATTCTCCGCTAAGAAGTGTCCTGCTCTGAGCTGGGAAGGGAACAGTTCACGTTGCCTCCTCAGTGGAGCTGTCTTATCCAAACAGATGCCAAAGCATGGATGTATGAATAAAAAATCCATTATTGTTGATACAGTATTTAATTGCTTTTTGTGAACAGAGCAAGCTATTAACACAGATTCACCACTTTAGATCATACAGGGGTCTAAACAGGGGTCTATGTTCTAAAGTGTCTAGGGCCTCACCAAAATCAAATTTTTATCCTCTTCCATGTTCAAGGACAAGGAGATGCAATTCTCTTTTCACCAGCTGCCTCTTCCCTCTGCAGCAGCCTCATCACGCTGCTGCACTATTGCAAATATCTTCCAGGCAGGCATGAACCAGCTCTCCTGATACTCCTGTAAATAATTCTTAGAAACACAACTATCAGATATTTTTTTCCTTTACATGGACATCCGTAGCCACTGTTAAGGAACCTCCAGCCACATTTCAAAGCAACGGAAGTGCAGCAAAGGACTTGCACCTAGCCAGGTGGGATTTAGTTGCTGTGAATTATGGACAGGACAATTCCTAGGTCACCAGCACAGATCTGTCTAAAACTCTGACAAAAGCAACAGCACCTCGACAGACATGGGACCCCTGGCAAGGTCCCTGTAACCCACAGCGCTCCCTCCTCCCTGGAGCCAGGGGATCATCAGGAAGTAGCACCCACCCACTGTCAGCCAGGAGAGAGAGTTTTGGCTGCACAGTTTCTGAGTTAATAGGAGGTGGAGCTGTAAAGGCCAGAGAGTGCTTGCTGAAGTCTGGAGATTAAAAAAAAAAAAAACAAACAAAAAAAAAAAACGGAAAGAATTGGAAAGAAACCATGCTGCTGGGAAGCAATGGACTTTTTTGCTGGTCCCAAAGAAGTGAGTGGAAAATGTGAGTTAGGACTCCAGCAATGTATCTTACCAATCCCTCGGCCACCTCCTTTTCAGGGTTAGCCTGGCTGTACGCCGTAAAGTCCAAAGGAAACCCAGAATGACAATTGTAGGAACCTGAAAAACCAAGTTCCTATGGATTTCATGGGAAGTACAATTTTAAATACTCCAACCTGTCTGTCTGAGGGGAAGTTGGCAATAAATAGCAGCCTGGTTGTTATCAAGAGGATGTGAGCTATTTATAAAAAAATCTTGTGCTTTTTGAACTCTGTTTAAAGAGGCAATATCCTCAACTTCTGTAATTGGGGGACTAAAATGCTAAAGCAAACAAGATTACTCAGCCACCTTGGGAAAGTTTAGCGCTTACTTTTGTGTTTCTGAAATTTTGTGCATATTTAAACAGCTGTGCTGTTATTGTCCTCAAGTCCAGGGGAGAGCATGAAAAGGCCTTTCAGACTCCTGCATACGCAGAGACACATCAGTGGCTGAGAGCTGCTCCTAACGCCCAGGGATGTGCCCATTGCAGCTCAGCGATCCCAACAGCAGACGGCTATGTCAATTAAATAGTATCTTGCACCAATGAAATGTCTCACCTGAAAAGGAGCCTCTACATGCCTTATAACATGCTGGCTTCCCCGCAGGATTAAACTACCTCCAGCTCTGAGACGAAGTGTGGATATCAACTCATGCATGTTGCAATAGTAGAAGATTTTGGTGGGAGGACAAGGGGAAAAGAAGACAGGCACCCTGTCTAAGGCCAGATGTACCCAACAACACAAATGTCCATACAAAGCAATAAAGACCTCCTTGCTCAAGGGAAATTTATCCCATCCCTCTGACAAATAAAACAGGAAACTCTGCTCTTTGCTGGGACAAGCACCTCCCCACCCAGCCTTCGGGAACACATGGAGATGTACCCAACCTTCAGGTGCTTTCAGAGAAGCCGGGACTGACGTGGTACAGCTCCAGGAGCTGTGGCAGGGCACAGCCATCCTAGGAGGGATGGTTAAGTGCCTGGTTCCTGTTGGCTACGGTGCCCTTACCCTCCCAGCACCCTATGAATTACAATGGAGTGGTGGACTTAGCATTGTTCAGCTGGGGAGCTTTGAGAGCAAGCTCCAAGCTGCTCCTGTTCGCGAGGTCCTGACCCCCTCGGTGCAAAGCAACGGCTGACACACACCAAGGAAACAGCCCTCCTGCTCCGTCTTACTGTCCCAGGATCCACATGTCAGGAAGTGGCACCAAATGGAGCCCTCAGGGGTTTCCACTGGCTGCTTTTTTAATATTTCTGAACACAGCCGTCAGACAGACAGCATTGCTCCTGTGTGGGAACCACACACAAAGTGTCCTGACAAAATGATGGCGTTCTCTAAAATACACAAACATGCTCAAAAGAAGGAAAACCATCAAATTAAGGATAACAAACAACAAAGAGAAAATCATACACAGAATCTGTTATTGTTTATGAGTCACTAAGGCCTTCCTGTCTCCTCTTATAAATTGTGGGGATCTGCTGTTGTCCATCTTCTCCTTGAAAATCACCAAGGTGCTATTTCTTGAAGCCAAGATGGCTCCAAGAGAAGCCACCCCAGACTCACTCAAACCAGGGCCAGCCTCGAACAGCTCATCCAAGTGGCAAGTAAAACACTGGGTGAACAGATTTGTTTATTTAGGGTCTCTCAGTACCAGCTTTGCATGTAGAGATAAAAATACGAATAAGGACTGTAAGATGCTCTAAAGTGTTATTTGGTACTAAAATGCAATACCCAGCCTTTGGCAGAACAGTACGCAACCCTGCACAGCACTTCAACATGATGGCATCAAGCGCTGCTGAAAGCTTGAGGGAGACTAAATCTTGTATGTTTAGTATCAAAATTCCCTCCTTGCCTTTTTCCTGAGGAAACACTGCCGGCCACTAACCAGATATGTAGTTTCTAGAGCTTTAATGGAAGGACAGATGGGAGCAGGAGCTGTGCTGCTTCCTTAGCCTGGAGCAGTTCCCATGAGTCAGGAGCTCTCAGCAGCACACCTTCACTGAAATTTCTGTTCAATCCACACAATTCCTTCTGGCAGTTCAGCAAATGGTTTTCCTGCTCCCTCTGGATTTCTTGGTTTCCACATCACAAGCACTGGAAATAAAACTATTATAATAATGATTATGCTACAACAAAAAGGCTACCCCCAAAATTACATATTTTGGAAAAAACAAAGGAGTTAAAAACCCTAGAATGTCAACCATAAGTGTTATAATTGTATGTTGTGCTAACTAGAGGACATGCTTCAGCAGTCACTTTCATCACCAGTAACATCTCCCCTGCCTCGCTGCCTGAAGAGCCCTGTGCCCAGGGCGGCAGCTGTGCGGAGAGGCAGGGACTCCGCTGCTGGCAAGCCTAAAAGCACCACCAGAAAAAGACTTCAGTAATAACGGTGTGAGATATGGAGTGGAACCAAACCAGGATTTTTACAGCTATTTTGTACCACTGCAAAGGGCTGCAGAAGAAGCAGAGCATCTTGTGGGTGCTGAATCTGCTGTATCCAAAGTGAGGACGGTGCCTCCGTGAGATGGCTGCCTGGAGCTGAATTTTTTGTTCACATTGAATCATTCAGCAAGTTGTACCTTTTGCATCAACAAAGTCTCTTTCAGTCATATATACACTGTAAAAATCTACCACAGCTTGAGAGCTCCTAGGTGGGTACAATTTACTGCAGAAACAGCCTTGGCATCCAGCCTGGTGCCCCAACACAATAAGCAGTGCTGCAGCTGCAGACGCATGTTTGCCAAAGAGTCAGCAGTGGTGTTTGAAACTTTCAGCATGATATAGACTGTCAGTTATTGGGAAATGCTACAGAAACCTCTCCATTTCCTCATGAATATTGAAGAGATATTTAAAATAAACCCAAATTATAATTTTTTCAGCATCCACCAAGTTGCAATTTCTGGGGCATTGTAATGCACATGTTTCACAAGGTCAGGCCAGGCATGCTCATGAGCCCCATCTCTGGCCACCAGCAGCAGATGTGGGCACAGCCCTGGGGCAGGCGCTGTGCTGCTGGGCACCGAGCAACAGCCTTACCAGCAGCTCCTGACACATCCACCTACTTTTAAGGTGTGGGAACAAAATAATTCTCTCTTCCACCTCCCAGCCTCAGCCAGAGTCAGGGGAGCTGAGGCACTACTTGTACACAAAACAACCCTCCTCCTCATCTTCTAGGTTTTATTTGCTTTTTTCCTGTTTCCTACAAACCTGATCACGCATTGGTCCCACAGCAAAAGTGCCGGGAATCTTGCCCACACAAAAACACATCATCTTCTTCCTCAGCAAGGAAGAGGATGACATCATCCATGTGACGCAGACATGAGGGTGGCATTGCTGGAGATCCTTGCCAAAGGCATCGAGCTTGTTCCGCTCGAGCTGTCCCTGGGCCAGTCTGCAATCAATGCCAGGGCCATGCCCACAGGCTGTGCTGGCTGTGCCTGCACTGGCCAGGCCAGACTGGCTCCTAAGTCCTAGATTTATATGTAACCCTGTGAAAAAAAATCCTGATGTGGGTCCCCTGGGATCTGCTGGTGTCTCAAAGCTGCTCCTCACACACGGCATCAGACACATCCCAATTTCAGTACCTCCGTAACGCAGAGCATGTGGTGGGCACTGGGAAAGGCAGGGCTGACAGAAAGCATGAATAAAACAATAGGTACCACTCATCACCCTGAGGGCTTCCTCATACCAGGACTTATTTCTCTGAGAAACAAAGAACAATTCCCTGCATCATGTATTGATGGGTCTTGGGTCTGGTCCCCAGTACTAACACACACACACACAATTTTTTCTTTCACATTTTTGCATGATGACTTGCATGACAAGCCTAATAAAAGCCTCAACAAAAAACCCAAAACACACAAAAATGTAACATTGTTTCATATTAACTTCCAAAGCACTTCACTGACTGTAGGAAGAAACTGTATTAAAGCACAAGAACAAAAAATTCAACTACATATGGAAAAATATATATGTAAAAATGTTCATTTAAAAATCTTCCACTGGTATGGAGTTGACAACGAGCAAATGTATTGTAGTAGGCAGAGCTGCTCTTGGGGCATCTTTGTGCAAGGGTGGCTTTGATCTGGAGACACAGATTCTGGCAGCTGCAACGCTGCTGCCCTCCAGCAGGGCCCATGAGCACAAGAAATTTAGGAAAAAAAAGACAAAAAACCTGCTTGCTCATCCATCAAGAGCTCTGCTTCACCCAGAACCCTTATTTGGCCAGAGGGCTCATGCTCTTGAGCCACTCCTGCTTCACTTGGCTGCAGCTGGGAGGTTGGGCTTCGAAGCTGGGGCAGATGTCAGGGCAGGAGATGCTCTGAGGAGCACCTGCAGACGGAGGAGCCCTCATGAGTCTTGGCACAGTGGTACAGCCATGCCAACACCCTGTCTGGTCTGCGGAAAGCCTCGCCAAGAGCCTTTGCAGGGGTTAGGTGGGAAACATGTTCAGCCCCGATGCAGGAGGCAGTGTCTGCGTGCAGGGAAGGATAACGTAGCGATGGCCAGGGCTGCTTTCTTTGGGCAGCCCCACGGGCAGCTGCTAGATGCTGCAGTTTTGGCCCCAGCCAACTCAGCAGATCCAAGTTCTCCCCTGACTCCCAAGCTGCCACAACAGGACCCTGGAAAAGCACTAGGTCCCCACAATGGGGCCAGGGGCCACCCCTCCCTGTCCTGGTGTGCCCACTTGGTACTTGGCATAAGGGCAGCAATGCTGAGATGGGCCTGTCCACCATAATCCCACAGCCCTGCACAGCCCATGTAGCTCACCACCTCCTGCCCCATAGCTGGGGTCATCATCCCCTTGTGCCCCACATTTGGTTAGTGTGACCCACCTAGGGAGACCACATTTTGGGAACTGCTCCCCAGGGCATCACCCCACTAAATGCTAGCAGCAAGAGGCAACAGCTATAAACCCCCCCAACACAGAGCAGAAGCATGGCCTGGGGGACATGAGCAATCCCTGTCCCTGGCCTGGGGACAGCCCTCATGGGAAAATAGCACCCGTCCTGCAGGGGAGAGCAGGGTCATGATGGAGTGAAAATCATCCGGTCTCAGCAGAGTGGGGAGGATGTTCTGGAGAGGTTTTTCTTGGCAGGAGCCGATGGGGCTCTCGCTTCCTGCCTGGTGGGGGGATGTTCTCCCCCAGGGGACCCCAAGGCCACTGGGTCAGAGCATCCCATTTCATGTCCTGCCTCTTGGCCTCACATGACTCCAGCCCAGCCGGCAGAGAACAGGCTCTACCCTCCAGCTGCATGGGCACACTGTCAAAAAAAAAACAAACCAAACAAAAAAACCCCTACCAAAACCCACCAACAAAATATACTGTAAGAGGGAAAATGAACAGCACGTGCTTTAAACCAGGATCTGTCTTCTCTTCCCTTCCCCCCAATATATTTATAATCTATCTGGGGGTCTTGTAGGCTTTTTCGTTATCTAATGACCTTAATGGCCTTGGGAAACAGACAGACAAATTTAAAAGTGTAATTCGTATCTACATGAACAGTTTCATATAAAAATGGGAAAAATTCTTTGAGAAGCTGATAGTGGACTGAAAACAACCTTTTCCAACTCTGATTGTGCCAAGCAGCTGCAATAAAGAAATACCAGCAGGAATGGAATAATGTTTCCGCTTGTTTTCCTAGGCCGCCTGCCACTGCAGAGCCTCTGGAGCAGGGCAGTGGGCATGGCGAGACACCCCCCACCCCCCCCCACACACACACGTGCTTGCACAATTGTCTTGGTCAGGAGGTAAATGTTTACAGCATCTTGCCTTCGAAGCAGCAGGCAGCCACTTGCAGCCTTACCAGCCAAGCCAGGGGCAACCTGAATTGGGTAAGTAGAAACTGGCCCCCACTTTGCAATGCAGAATCCAGTAGCTAAATTCTAAACCACTTCCTCTACCTCCTAACAATGCACAGAGGAATTTCCACAAATCCCAAGGCTGCCCTGACTTCCATTTCTAAACTTGGAAAAAGAAATACCAGGACATTCCTTTGTTGTTCCAGCTCACTCACTGTTTGATCCAGGTTTTCTTTCTCCAGCCGAGCCAATTAAAGAATCCTGATTTCCCCTGGAAAAAAAGCATAAACCGGTAACAAACAATGCGCTTGCTTCTTAGATTTTTAACAAATTGTTTTTGAGTAGAATCAAAACCTGCCACCTCATTCTGGTCAGTGTGGTTTAATGTTTAAATAGTATTTTGGCCAAAGAGGAAAGAGTATTAGAGGCATTTATAACTGCATTCCTGCCCTCTGGAAGGAAACGGTCTAGTGCTGCATTTATTGAGCAGCAGCTATTCTGGATCACATAAGCAGCTTGAAATATACCACCTCTCCCCAAAACCACGGCCAGCCTCCCAGTGGTACCCAGTACAGCCCTACAGCCCCACACCAGCTGCTGGGGCAAAAACTCCTTGACACTCATACACACTCCTTGGAAAAGTTTCTGTGCCTCTTTGCTTTTATTTTCAGGGTGTTTGCTCTTTTCTCTCCCCTTTCCACTTGCTGTGTCACCTGCTCTGATTCCTGCTGCCCAGGGTCTTCCCTTGCTGCCCTCTAAGACCTCCCTTTCCCTGCCCAGCTCTCCACCTGCTTGCTTGATTCCTGCTCACATTCCTGTGCACATCCTCTGCCCCTTTATCCCCCAGTAAAACCCCCATCCCCACTGTCCAACAGCTCCTGTCCCCACTGCCTGTGGGCAGCATCCTGGCCATCCCCTTGCCCGGTAGCCAGAGATCCAGCTGCAGGGACAGCCTCCTCCACTGCTGTCTGTGACCACCTGCCATGGAAGCTCTGGGTGCCAGCGGAAGGAGCTGGGAATGAAAGCAGTGGTCCCTGCTCACCCTGCGAGGACATGGGACCCAACAGGTGATGCGCTTGTGCCCATGTGGCCCCAGCGTTTGTCCCCTCCAGCGTCCCCGGTGATGTTTGGATGGGAAAATGTTGTTTCCTTGAACTTAGAAAGAATCTGTCAGTATAAATCATTGTGTTGAAAAACAAGTTACACACTCAGATGGGAAATGTTAGCGTTCAGTTTGTTCCAGGAGTTGTTGATCATTAAAGAAAGTCAAGGGAGTTGTAGAATCACTGAGGATCACACCTGGGTGCCTGAGTAGAGATGAACACCTTGACTTGCAGTGAGCGTAATCAGAAACCCTACAACCAAAAATAATCCGAGCAGCCACCTAACCACAAATAAATAGCAAAGCTGCTAGGGTGGTTCTTGCTTCAAGTGTAAGGAAACATCTATTCTTCTGCCAGGAAGAAAGAGAGACTCAAACCTTGAACTTGAGGAGGAAGGACCAGGTTCCTGTTGTTCAGCTGGAGTAATTAATTGCATATGTATCAAGGGAGGCCAAAAGGGGAAACACGTGCTGTTTGTGGAAAGCCAGCATGGAACCAATGCCACCGGCTGGGGCTGGTGGGATGGCCTCAGGGAAGGCATGGCTGTCCCATCGTCTTGGCTGTAGCTCTGGGGGCCCTGGCCCAGCAGAGCTGGTGGCCAAAGACTGTTGCCATGGCCTGAATCCAGCTGTGGCCCTGTGTGGCTGGAACAAGCCTCCAAGCATGGGTCCAGTGCAACAGACAGTCATGTCCTCAGCAGGCTAGAGCCTGATAGACTGTAAGAGAGAGATATGCTGCAGCACAGCATCAGTGTTGTTGGGTATCATTAAGGAAATTTTCTTCCCATGATACAACAGAGCTGAAGCTCAGACCGGTTTTTTTCTTTCTTTTTTTTTTTTCTTTTTTTTTTTTTTTTGTGGTATCTTATCATCCAAGAGCTTATTAGGCAGGAATTCCTCATGCTGTTTATTTTCCATCTGTCCATATGTTCCCCACAAACTCAGCCTAGTCTCTGTTTTAAGTTTATACTTAGAAGCAGTAATTGGAAGGGATGAACAAAGGCGCAAAGGAAGGCAACACAAGCACAAACAAACTTACCAGATGTTTTGGATTCCTGCATTTCCCCAAGAAGCAGGATCCTTAATGTTTTGATCATGTCATCACAGTACAGAGCTGTTGCAGTCCAGAATACAGCTGGCTCCTCTCTTCTGACTACTGGCCACAAAGATGGTAATTCAAGTCACCACAAACAACCCAAATCTGCTCTTACCGCAAGCAAAAGCAAAAACCTGGGATGTGCCTATTCAACATTGATGCCTACGGTGGGCTTGTCTCAGGGATGGATTTGGCTTTAGAATTTGAAACCGCAGGACAAAACCAAACTCCTCAATTCACACAACCTGCTTTGTAAGGTGGACCGAGATCTCACGTGGCTCCACAAGTGCCCTAATGAGCTGAGAAAGCCAGAGGAGAAACGCAAAGCCAGCGCTGGTTGCAGAACTGACCCCAGCCCAGCAAACTGCCCTGCCCCTTTTCTAAATTATCCTACCCACTGAAGAGTGTAAATGCTCCAAGAAGAACTGTTTGTGGGACAGACAGGTGAATGCCTGCCTGTTACTGGGTTGGTGAGACAGCCATATCTACATCCCCTGAGATTTTGGAGATGCTGTCATGGGCACTCTTCAGCCTCCCAGCACTATTAATGGAACTGATGCTGCCAAGAGACGTGGCTCCTACCTTGCACCTGGGTGTACCCTTGTGCCAACCTGGGGACTGGCACTGGCGGGGCACCTGAGGGCTCAGCAAGGCTCTGCATCATTTGGGCAGTCTCCGGGCACAACCTGAGCCACCCTGTTTGCGTTTACCATGTTTTAAATACACTTTATTGTTGTTTTATTTGCTGCTATTGCAAACCCCTGTAATCGTGCTGATGACTTGGTACCCCCACTGCCCAGGCTGGAGGACCATGAGCTGGGGTACTGTCCCCTCCATGGCTTGGTCTTGCTGCTCCCCCATGATGGTTCACCCCGCTGAGCCCATCTGTGTCAGAGTTTTGCATCCTCAAAGACAGACACCGCTTTATCTTCAGAAGCAAAAGCAATTGAGTTAGTTGTGCAGGTGTGAAGTCTTTTGTGCTTTTTCTTATCTCTAGTTCGAATGCTTTTTTCCTTTAAGTCTAATGTCTTTAAGTCATGAGTACAAAATTGGTTTAAATTTAACTAAAATGAAACAGTATTCATCTGAAATGGGGTTTTGCACTAGTTAAATTAAAATGGTATATTTTTGCTTGTAGATAAGGCCTTGTTTTTCAACACAGTTATTGCAAAACACTTGGGACAACATTGGGATACTCTACAGAATGGAAATAATTAAAAGATACTGGCAATTGTGCATGGCCTGAGGAGCAGCAGACGAGAGCTGGTGGACTGGGGAGACGGCATTTACATTATGGTTAGCAGTCTTCTCTCCCATTCAGAGTGCAGCAGTGAAAACAGGCTGTAAGATTAATGAGAGGAAAAACTGTGACCACAGCAAATAGAATGACTCATGCCCACTTGATGGTCTTAATTTCTACTCCGGAATAGTAATTTTCTGCTGGACCAGATTAAAAATATTTCTCCTCCTGCTGAGCCCATAGCCCAGAGGGATCCAGCAGCCCACACTCAGAGCACCGGCCACTTCTTTGGTTTAATAGGTGAACAAAGCCAGCCTCAAAATTATCCGAGCTCTACTTCAGTGATGCACCGGGAAACACAGGCTGGGGGACAAGAAAAAGAAATGCAAGACAAAGAAATCCCTCCTGTTCCCCTTCGTTTCTAGGAAGCAACAGAGCCCTTCAAATACCACCACTGCAGGCTTGCAGAAATCAACTGGATAATTAAAGGGAGAACACTAAAAGCAGACTAAATACTGGAAATCATGTAGTAAAGCGTTAACTTGCATCGTGATCAGAAGAGGAACTTCCCAATTTGATTGCAGAAAGCAATTTACTTCAATTAGCAAGGACATAAACAGAGCACTTGCTTAATAGAAGTGTTGCATCTCCAAAAAAGCAATCTCCCTTAATTGCACCTCTCTTCTTGGCACTTGCTGAACTTTCAAAGCCTGTTCTGTGAGAGACAGGTTGAAATAACCCTTCGGCTGTCAGTCAGTCCTGCCCGCTGTGCAAACACACCTTCAGCAGAGCAACACGGGCACAGAGGGAGTTTTAAACTGTGTCCCAATAAGGAGGACAGGTGGGGCCAAAGAGGAGATAGCTGAGGTAAAGGCAGCAGGCAGAGCCTTCCTCAGCCTCCTCCTCCTCCTGGCAGAGCCCTGCCTGCACTGCTTTCACCTGCCGTCATCTGGCTCAGGCTTTGCTGAACGTATGGATAAGGTCATTCCTAGCAGTTTCAGGAAGTTTGGGCCTGTAAAGTGCTTCTTCCCACCTCGCCATTTCCAGCTGGAATGTTTGGAGTAATAGGTCTGGAATGTCTGATAAAAGCCTTTCCATAAAACTGGTAGGACCAAAGGATAAGGGGCTGCTGGTACCCGGTACATCTGCTCTCCACTTCACTGCCCCATGCCAGAACCCATCACTGGACTTATCCCAAGTGTTTTGGAGCTGCTTTGTGTCCTTTGAGCTGCAGATTGAGAGGGCAGTAAAATTTCTCCAAGAATTTAGCTTTTGCTCCAAACAAACTAAAACCAGCAAGAGATGAGGACACAGACATAAACACCCACACAAACCATAGGACTTAAACACAAGCATCTCATCCAGAAGCCTGGATACAGGGCTCTGCATCCCACACCACGGGAAAACCATTCCCCAGGAACCATTTAAAACTGAAACTCCTGCCCACACTGAGCAGCAGCTCCTTTCAACCAGGGCAGCCCTTGCCCTGGGCGCTCGCTGCCCACCCACTGAACCAGCCCGCCATCAGAACACAGCACTGAGACCTTTGCTTTTTGATCCCAACGCCCTGTGGACCCTGGGCTAAGGAAGTAGCAGCTGGACAAGGCTATGGGGACTGTCCCTGCCTCACCGTGCCAGCTTGCACCTCAGCTTCTTGTCCTAGGGAAAGGTGATGATACATTTTACCTGAATGTGCTTCTCAGTTCCCTGAAAAAAGTATTCCACTATAACAGACAAAATCACTTCACTGAATCAGGAATATCTACATCCGAACTCATGCTACCCAGTCTTGATGGAGTAGAGAAATGGATTTTCACAAAGGACCTGAAGGGCAGCTCAGAGCTGCAGACACTGGGTCCTGCACCCAGCTAGAAGCCACAGATCCGTCATTGCACTGAAGCAACTGGTTCCCACTCACCTTGGGCACTCACAAAATGCTGCAGTGTCTGTAGTTCCACTTTTCTTAAACCCTAGCCCTAAAGCCAACTAATTTGCCTTAATGCAGGCATTACCAGCAACAACTGCCCTGAGATATGAACAAGACATTTAGGTCCCTCTGCATCAGTGTTGTGCTCACCTTCACTGGCTCAGCAGGATTTGGCAAAGCCAGGCAGGTCTGCAGCCTCCACAGCTGTGACCCAGCTGTCACATTTCATGGGGATGCAGAGGCACCCAAAACCGAAGAGGATTTACCCTTCCAGACTCTGCAGTCCACCTGTGCCCAGTCCCCTGATCCTGAAACCAAGGGCTAGCCTGAGGGGAGACCAGACCCAGTTACGAACCAGAGCAGTGGCATGATGGGCTCCCAGACAAACTCAGGAGAACCAGCTCATGCACATTTTAACCTACAGCTGTTTCAGTGGTTTGAATTTACTTTTCTTTTGGGAGTTTTAAAACATCATCTTGTCAAAGATGAGCTCTGTGTTAATCTTTGCATTACTGATTGCACCTGCAGGACTTCAACCAATCTTTAGATTTGCTTAGCATTGTCAGGTTGGGTTTTGGGGGGTTTGGGTTTTTTTTTGCAAAGTCAGGATTAGGGCTTTGGTTACAGTTCAGTTAGTGTATTTTTGCTGCCACTCTCCTGAGCTATGGTGTGCTGCCACAAGTTGCTCCCTCCAGCAGTAACCCAGCCCCATCAACAGCTTCACCAGCCAAACCAGCTCCCATGCAGACGGACGAATCCTAACGAAGCTTCACATTAGCAGTAAGATTTTGTGCTGGTCCCACTTACTTCTATGCAACTTGGAGAAAAAAAGCAGGAACTCAAACACATCCTTGCACAAATCAGGAGCACACCGCAGGGCAAATGATGGTGCTGCTGCAGTTTACAGCCTATTTGGGGGCCCCAGAGCAGGGCTGGGGCATACGGGAGACAGCTTTCCCCAAGACAGGGCTCCCATCACCTACTGCAGGCATGGAAGCACTAGAACAAGTAACACCCAGGCATGGCCAGGGCTTTTGGACACTCCTGCCCTGGTCACATCTGTGGGAGGGAGTGAGCAGTGATTGCAGCTGCAATGCAGCCTCCCATGGGGCCCGGGCAGCTCCAGCCAGAGCTGCTGCCCAGGGAGCGCTGCGGGCTCAGCTAGGGCAGCTGCAGCTCTGCCTGCCAGCCATGGCACTGCACAGCCTTGTATGGCATCCTGTAGCACAGCATCCTGCAGCACTGCACAGCCTCCCATGGCACTGAATGGCCTCATATGGCAGCAGCATTCTCATGCTGTTTTTTTGCCTGCTCTGTGCACCCATCAGAAGTGGCAAAGCCAGTGGCAGGAGTCGCATCTGCAGTTGCAGCGCTGCCCGCTAGCACCAGCCCCAGCACCACACTGTGCTCCTTTTGGCACCAGAGCTTTTGAAAAGTGGCAGTGGGAGGGCAGCCTCAGTTTCTCTGTCCCCTGACACCCACAGCAGGAGTGGCTGGTTTTGAGGCAGGAAAACGCTGCATGAAGGAGCCACAAGCCACACCCTGACAGAGCAGCTGGGGTAGCCACCACCTTGTTCCCAGCCCAGGACCTTGTGTTTCCATCCCATGCAGGAGGAGTGTGTTTGGTAAAACAGCTGCTGTGGCAAGCTTGGGTCAGCCCTGGCTTTCAGCTGGTTGCAGTGCAGGTGCTGTCTTTGCATGAAAAGTAAACCCTCCAAATTAAATGTGGGGCACAGTGCAGTAACTCACCACCAGATCCCTTTGAGCCCAGTGCAATGCATGTGAGTGGGCTGGCAGAGAGGGGAGCAGTGACAAAGAGCACAAAAACATTAAAACAATGCACTCTGTAGACAAAAGTTACTGGAGGCATCCCAGTGAGGACTGGCAGATCTGCAGCAGGGAGGGATGGCCCAGTGCACAGCCAGCTGCGTCCCTGCCCTGTGGTGTTTGATCATTGCACATCTGCAACCCCTTTCCTTTCCTCTCTCTTCTCTGCCCCACTCCCAACCCCCTTTCACTTTAAAGGTCCAGATTAGGGCATAGTTAGAAAAGCAGTTAAAGCGGTGGCCTGGCGAGGGCAGTGACCTTTGGCAGCAGCAGGAAGCCGCAGCAGTGGGTGGGCTGGGGGTGCAGCCCCACACCCACACTGTGCACAGCACCTGACGGGTGCCCCAAAACTAGCACTTGGTTGCAAAAGCTCCTTCTCTAATCCCCATCACAGCCTCACTTTCTTCATCTGCTCAAAGAAAACAGGCATTTTGGTGAAATAGACATGCTGAGTGCTGCTGGGCGCCAGCCCCGTCTCTGTCCCATGTACTGCACTGGCACGGCTCACTCATGCACAAGATGCCCCATGGGCAGCACCGGGTCCAACTCATCACATGCAGCCAGGGACTGCCCTTACTTGTCCCCCAGCACTGACACGTGGCCATCAAACCATCCCCATCCACACCAAGCAGGCCTGGGCACTGTGCCCCTCAGCACTCGGCTGTTTGATCTGCTGGAGTCTGTGTTTTCATGCAGGGCTGTTTGCAGCTGCTGAGCTCCCTTATCACCACCATGACCTTTCCTGGTTGCAGATTAGGGGCTGGAGCCAGTTGGATTTGTTTGATTTCTGTTGATGGTTATTAGGCAGAGGAAGTGCCAGAAGGGATTTTGACCTCCAGCTTAAACCTATTCCAATTAGAGCCACTGAGCCTTTAATTACCGCACTCCAGCCACTTTGGTTGAAGCAACAACAAAAACAAACATAAGAAGTGGTCCAAGATGGGCTTTTTTTCTCATTGGATCTGCCACCTACTTTGTCTGTGTGCTGCATGACTGTGGGCGTGGGGCATTTTGCCCCTCGTGCTGCCTCTGTATCCCACAGCTGCCGCAGGCTACACCACTCCGGGGCAATGCCCGTGGGCAGGAGGCACGCTGCCCCTGCCCACCACCCTGGCACACCACCTACTGGTACCCAAAGGATGCTCCAAGTCTCATCTCCTGGTGCCCGCTGGCTCCAGCCGACAAACACCCAAGGTTGCAGTTCAGGGGCCCGTTAGAACTCACTGAGAGATGATATATTTTTTGGAAACACTGATTTCTTACCTCGTGTAATTTCTACTAATTCCATTTTAAAAAAACACAGTCCAGAGAGCTCTTGTACTCTGCTCCATTTGGCCCTGGGACACTGATAGTGTTTTACCTGCCCTGGGACCACAGCACTTTTTGCTCCTGGCACAGACCCTTTCTGACATTCCAGACCCTGGGCAGAGATCCCCACTTTTTGCCTCATTTCTTGTATCCATTGCTATTAGGTTTAATCAATGTATTTTAAACTCAGCAAAATAGGGCTTGTGTCTGTCTAAGTCCTACGATTTAGAAAATAGTTTCCAGGATAAATCCTGTGATTGATTTTTTACATTAAACAATGACTAAACCCTTGTGATCTATGTTTCTTCCCCGACCGGCTTTTGTCCATTTCCCAAAAAACAGCAGGAAAAAAAACCCAAAATGAAATGCTCATCCTGAGCATTGCAGCAGTGCAGGTACAAGCAGCTGAGTGCAAGGGATCCCATGGGGGCTGCTACCCTGCCCACCTCTCCTGGGAACAGCTTATCCTTCCAGGGTCAGAGCAGCCACGGTCATGCAGGGCCCCTCCCTGGCAGCACCAGGGCCATGGTCATGTTTCCCAAAGGTGCTTTCTTTTACCCCAGTTTCTCCCTTACCTGGGGATGCCAAAAGCACCTTGACCTGCCCCCCTGCAGCCCTTCCCTGTTCCCTGGAAGATTCAGTTCACTGAGGCAGAGAAAAACCCCAAAGGCCAGACAAGTGTACGGGCTGGTTTTTTTTAAATGCCTGGAGGAATCTGCCCCCAGCTGGGCATGGCTCTCGCACCATAGTTGAGTCCCATTTACCAGGAGACTGGGTTATTTCACTGCTTGTGGATTAAATTCACGCTTTGGCACCTCAATTCCCCTCCCCAGTTGCCGTCGTCACAGGAACTTTACTGCAGAGGTGGAGCAGGGCAGCAGAGTGCCATGCCAGGAGAGGCTCTGTGCCCAGACCCGCAGCTCTGGGATGGGGCATAAGCAAACCACAGCCTGAGGCAGGTTGACTACAAGTACAGCCACATTGTGTAGTGCTTTTATAAGCCTTAGATTTTACTGTAAACCTCAGCAAAATCTGACTGGCTTGATCACCTGGATTGTCTCCAATTGCCTCTGGTAGCCACACGATGGGAACACTGTTATATGGGGAAGCCTCTGAGTGATCACTTCTGCACCTCTTTTCCATTACCCAGACTCTGTAAACTGAATCCTCATCCAGAGCCATGCCTTTGCAGCCAGCTGACTGTAATTTTTGCATTGGGCAAAGCCCTGGTGCAGATGTGCAGTGGTTATGGCACACACGTGCTCGCAGACAAGATGCTGTGAGGGGACCAAGGCACTGCAGGAGGAAGCTGTACCAGCCCCGAGCTGCTTCTGGGGATGCTGGTATCGACCGGAAAACACTCTGCCTTTCCCATGGGAACACTGATGAAGATGTCTGTGCTGGGGCTTGAGGTGTCTCTGGAAGCCCGGGACCTCATGTGAACAGGAAGTTGCTATGGAGACCCAACAGTTAATGAAAAAAAAGAGAAAACTGTGAATGCTCATTTTAATTTCTCTTGCGTTTTCATACATCTGTGAGACTCATGAAGGTAAAGCAAGCCTAGGATATTAATTATAAAGTTTGATCACAGAGCACAGGGCACTCGGGCATGATGCTGAGACACCTGCATGCACGCAGCATGCTCAGCCGTGGGGACAAAGCCAATACACTCTCCTTGCTCCCAGTGAGCTCCACTGCTCTACAAACATGCCTGACTAGATAAATCACAAAAATTCACACTCAGCTGACACTCTGAGCATGACTTTTGTTGGTTTGCACTTAAAAACCCCCACGAAACACCCAAAAAGTTCATTGGTGTTTACATACACGAGATCACCCCAAAAATTGTATACAATTATTTTGCAAGGAAACCAGCTAAGAACTATTTGCAGGAGAGAGAAACTCCACAGTCCAAGGTCATGGTAACTCTCATCATAGTATCTTCTCAGCAATACATGTGATAACTCCTAAAATGACCCTTTCAAGAAAAGAGGTACCTAAAATGAATATATATGTAACTTTACTGACCAACTGTTGAGTCAGAGATGCTGAACTGATGTAAACTTCCTACTTGGAGCAGTGAATGGACTTGGACACTTAACAGAATCGGGCTGGGTGAGCATAACCACCCTGTCAGTACCCCCACTGTGAAATGTTTTTATGTGGCGAGTAATAAGCATCACCACTAAAACGGCCTTTTAAATGTTCAGGGTTCAAGGAGTTTTTAAAAAAGGTTCAGTAATCCAACTGCTACCAGGTTTGGCTTACGGTATGTATTTTCGCATTGCTTCTCTTTCAATCCAATTAAAGCTATGCCATCTTTTAAACACAAGGCAATGCGAACAACAGTAGGTACTACGAAAACTTACTTTATTATGTAAAAAGACAGCAGCAAATACCACAGCCCCTCCAGACATGGTCTGGGTAGACGGAGGCACTACAAAATGTGCTGTGTTGGAGCTTTCGGCTGAATTATGTTTTCTGATCCTTTCAGGTGCTTCCTACCATCCTCTGCTTCAGGATCTCTGGGCCATCCCCTCTGCCGCCACAAGTATCTTAAAAGAGGAGAGTGCCCCAGCCCAGAGAAGAGGTCATGGTAATCCAGTCCCTGAATCATTTCCACTAATGAAGACACCGAAAATGACTCAGTTGTTGGCTTGTTGGCCGTATGGGGCCAAAACAAAAAGCAATCAATTCTTTGCAGCATTATTCTTGTCAGAAAGGACTTTTGCAGTAAAGCTAAAAGGTTTATAGAAATCATTCCTAAATCTAGTGGAATTTATCAACTTCTTGGAAATACGACGACGTATCACCTAGAGCAAGAGAAGAGGGGTAAGTTTTAAGTAACTGGGAGGTCTCCTATTTAGTGGTTTTATTCCTCAGCTTAAGCTTCTGTTTCACATGGATGCCATGGACAATTAGCACCAATCTTTTCACTGGAGGCTGAGCTCCCACTGGAGTGGGCAGAAGAGCACAGACAATGGACAGATCCTATTTGTTTCCTCTGTGGCAGTCCTACCTTCTCTGTAGGCAAATTTCATTTCCTCCAGCACACGCTGTTGTCCCTTTATCTGATCCTTCTCCCCTTGGACTGCTTTTCCTTCTTTCATGGGAACTGGAAATAAGATCTCAAGATGTGCTTCCTATAATACCTGGGAAAAGAACTTTAGAGCAACTTTCAAATGATTGCAAAATGTTTTTTAAAAAATTATTGGTATAAACAATTCTGGTATTTGAACAAAGTAAAGTGGCTCCTCTGATATCACAGCTGAGCTTTTCTGCATAAGACTTTTACAGATGCAAAATAGTTTAATCATTTTGAGACTTGCTGTGCAACAAGCCATGCCAGCAGCCACGTCCCAGCTGGCAGCTCCCCACCTCGCACACACCAATCTCTGGCTTCATTGAGAACAACTGTCATTTTTGCAGGGAAGCCTGCTCACCCCAGTGTCCTGCACAAGGATGGCTGCAAAAAGCCCACAGCCGCAGGAGAGACCTGGAAACTCCCAAAGTGTTTCAGCGCTGGCTTTGTAAAGGAACGGCGAGCGCTGGGCCAGGGCCAAGCACAAGCCCTAATACAGGCAGGAATGCCTGTGTCTGCTGGACCTCTCTTCCTACCATGGCACAGCCGCTCTGCAGCCCTGCCACAGCCCATGAAGCCTCCATCCCTCTTCCAGGCACCATTAGCTAAAATGAATACTAGACAGCTTAATGCTTCTTGCATAGAAATGGTGAGATTATTAAATTTAGAGTGATTTGCTACAGAATCTCCATCTCTATTAGCATTTCTTGTTATCCCCTCCGTGGCCAACGGCTAAAGAAGAGGTTCAGTGTTTGCTTGATCACTCCCTCACTCAGAGGCTGCACCCCAACATGCCAATGTGCTAAACACAGCCTGGCCCGAGTAAGATTCATATAGGTCGTCACAGTCAAGGAATCCTGGGGTTATCAAAACATAAACTAATATAAAATGGGGGGGGGGCCAAGGGGGAGTAGCAATATGCTGCTATTTCAGGCGCATGCAGTACAGAAGATGCAGTGCAAACCCTACCACTCAAGCAAGGTTCAGAAAAAAACCACATTGCTCGGTCTTCTGCAAAGGTCACCTTGAGGCAGCACATTTAAAAACCTCCATGGAAATCACAAGTATTACCCATTGTAAGGGCTGAGCCAACGTGGCCACCTCCCCTCTCTGGAGAAGAATGGTCCCCAATCAAAAGATGAAATACGTTTCTGGGAGATTATGTGTGAATCCTGTATGAACCTGCTCAGATGCTTACAATGTTGGAAGGCAAAACCAACCTGGCTAACAAGACACAAGCAGGAAGGCCGAAGGCATTTATTTGGTTACTGCAGATGACCACAGACCTGCCACTTACATGGTATAAAGTGGCTGAGCTGACACAGACCCAAAATAATTATTTGAGCTTGGAGTCTGTGTTAACCCACACTGAACACAAACGTGGATTTCTTCAGAGTCTTGTCACCTACCCGCTTTTGGCAGCACACACATCCCTCCCCTGCACTCCCAGAACTGCTGTCTGCAGAGGAAAGACGGAGCAGCAGGTGTCTGCAGCTTCAGGCCACCCAATGAAGAGAAAGAGGAATGCCAAATATTCAAGTTCTCTGAATATACAAGACCAAATAAGGCCCAGATGCCAAAAGAGTAAATACACGGCTCATGTACCAAGTTTGGGCAAACGTGACTCAAAGAGTTTCCTAATGCTACATATCTTCTGCCTTGCAGGACAAACTTAATTCCCTCTGTGTACACTCATCCTTGTTTAAAAAGGAAGTCTTTGTGTAACCTCCGTCTAACTCTGTCAGCCCCAACCAGTTGTTTGTGACTACGACACATCTGAGAAGTTCAGCCACGAACCAAAACCATGAACAAAACATGTCATGAGGCAGATAAGTTCTGTATGTGAAACTACAAAAAAAATCCAACACCCCCCCAAAATGTATGGAATTACCATTTCCTGACCCACCAGGCTGGCATTGAGGACTGTCTTGGGGTTTGAAAACCTGGTTACAAAACGGAAGACACCTTGGAGTGGAGATCTGCGGTACACTTGCTGTGGAAAAGCAATGAAATTCCCATAGATAATCTGCATATGTAATCGATAACCAGGTGCAACAAAGCATTGAAACCAAATTAAACACTGCTCTACAGCAAAAACTGCTACATAAGTGATATTTATTAACGTTTTGCTATATTTACAGTTTCAACATAGTAAAACTCTGAAGTGAATTACCACTTGGCAGAAAGCACAGAAGTGCACATTAAATCTACATTTATAACCTATCATAGTCTCTGCTAACACAAATTACAAAAGCAAGAATTACAGGTATGTTAGGAGTTGTCTCAAGTCTCAAGCCAAAGGGGGGGGGGGGGGGGGGGGGAAGCCTTTGTTTTGCAAGGTAATTTTTTATACAAAGTTGCAACGTGATCTTTCATTTTTACACTACCAATGTGTACCATGAAAATCCCTATATAGCCCAAAAAAGTAGGCAGTATGAAAGTAAAGTATACTACAACATTGAATATAGACTATCAAAAAATTAATACCTGTTTTACACCTCAAGAATCTGTACCGCATAGGCCCATTTTTTTCCATTCAGCCCTCAACAGTGCAGATGCTATCGGATTTACACAGCAGAAAGATGTGTAACCATAGCAAAGCCACTTCAAGTTTTGAGGTCATCCCTTTGGGCCCTCAGCATTACACAGGCTGTACAGGACAGACCAGAGCCCAAACTGGCTCCCAGGATAGAGGAGGAAATAAAGCAAGCCTGGCCCCTGCTGGCTCCTGGGCATGGCTCATGCTACCAAAATCACTACAGAAACAATCTATATAAGGCTTTATTAGCACGCCACAGACTCAACTGCAACAGCTTTTTCAAACATTAGCCACTAATGAGTTAATGATTACAGAATTCAGCATTAATTATTAAAATTTTACACCTAGAAACCAATAGAAAGAAATGCATCTCTTTTTTTGTTTGTTTGTTTTGTTTTCCAACAGTACGTTTATTTATTTTAAAGCAGGTGATTATTTTTCTTCTGCTCCAGAGTCTTGATTCACTTCCTGCAGGTGTGCTGTTGCTTCTTGAGGGAGTATTCACTATATGCAGGAAGACATTTTCCAGAAAACATCTGTCAGAGAAGGATATTGAATACTGAAACTATAGTTAGATTGTTATTTTAGATAACAGAAGGATGTAGCTCACAAAGAGTGCAGGATGTCTAAAGCTTATCAAGTATCTCAGTACACAATGACTAACTCTATCAAAACGCTCTGTAGTTTTCTGCATATTTTACAGTTCTGAAGAGTTAAAATTCCTTAGGGGAACACAGAAACTAAACCAGATGATGCTCTTAGAAACACTGGCATAAAAACCTATGGGTGCATGGAATTAAGTGCATTTACACTATGAGAACAAAATCTGACTCAGTCTTTAGTTGCTGCATCCACGCAGGATGATTATGAGTATTGTATCTTCCTGTCAAGTGTTCTGGTGCGAACATGACAAAAGCTCTCACAAACCGTCTATTCCGGCCATACTGGCTAGAGCTGTTTAAATCTGAGATCCAACATAAACCACCTCCACTTGTCATACAGCTGATGTACTGTGCTGAGACACTGCCAAGGATAATGCCGATTACTAGCACACGCAGACCGAACAGTAAACACAAACCTTTTGATTAGTTTAATCTTTACCCGTTCCTATTTTCACTGATTTATTTGTATAATTTATTGCATAAATATTATTGGCACTAATTATTCTTCCCCTCCTAGTTTTCTAAAAACTATCCCTGGTCTAAAATGAAAATGATCATTCACCATACGCTTTTCATTATGCCCTACAGTGGAAATCTAATCTTAAGAACAATAACATGCTGAAAATCCAAGTCTTTTGTGGTTTCCCTGCTCAGAATTTAGGATTAAAGATTTATTGTAGGGGAAGTGCCAAAGTTGTAATATTTAGAAAGTATTCTGGATATTTATCTCAACATATATAAAAGAGAGAGTGCTTTTTGAAAGCTGTAAAATGACAACACCCCCTCCCCCCCAACAAACACATAATAAAAAAATTAAAACACTTTACACCTCCATCCTCATAAGCAAGGTCTCAAAAATTAAAAATTTCAAGCCTGTGCAACAAGAAACCACACAGTTTCTTTAATAAGTGAAAAAATAGTTTCAGTAAAGCAGCAAAAAAAAATATAAATTGTTCAGTGAGAACAAACTGATGGTAAAGCTGATGCTTAAACACTCACATTACATGACCATACAACTGGGGGAAATAAACCCTCTAGTGACTCAGCAGGAATTTGAGAGGATATTACAAATCCTGGAGGAGGTCATAAAACATAACTTTATTAAACGGAACTGGAACACTTCAATGAATTGACTCAACTACTTTTACACGCTATCACCAGTGGAAAACTCAAGCTAAAAAACACTGCACAAATGCCGTTTTATGTAGCATGTTCTCATACAGACTAGAAATGAAGCAGAATCTTATGCAGTTTGCAGTTTCTAATAAAAGGAAAATGCATTTGGAAAAATCAAGCCTCGGTTTTAGAAGCTGAACAATTTAATGACCCCCAATTTAAAGCTGGGTTTTGTTCGGTTTCTTTATACTGCTGTCCCAGCTGCAATTGCTTCAGTCCTGTCTTGGAGAAATCTAGTGTTATTATGATGTTTCTAAAGGGAGCATCATGTTGCATTCACCATTTGGGAAGCAACCATTAGAGGATTTCCTTCCCCTGAGGGAGAGAGGGCCAGTTAAGGCATGGCCATTATCTGCTGTAAGCAGGGAATTATGCTAGAAGGGTTCAACTACCTAAGCCTCCTTTAAAGTCCCATAGAAAAGGCTGAAACGTTTAAGAGAAAGACTTTCAGGCCTTAAGATTTTTGAGATATTCAGGCAAGCTGGTATGTTCAAATATATGGGAGGGGTGTTCAAAGAGCAAAGGTGTGCAGGAGTTTAATTTCTTCAGGAACTTGGCAGAAAATTCAAACAGCACGCAAAATTCAGACAAATTGTTGTTTCTGGGACATAAGCCAAAGACACTGGCACAATCTTCTAACAATATTCTGTGACCTTTACTCACATTTAGGACATACCACGTGTTTCAGGCACGTGATTTATTCTGAAAGGCACACTTGCCAAACACATTGCCATACCAAGGGGCAGAGATTTTGTTCTTACAATTCAAGTCATGGAATCTAATGAATATACAACTCCTCAAAGCAAAAACTCTGGACTAAATGTCAGGTATTCCTCTGCTCTCTACCAAGGCAGTCTGGACTCTGTGGAAACAGCAGCTCTGCGTGCGATACCAAGAAACAACTGTTTTCTGCTGCCTTGTGTTCTAAAAATATTGAAGCAAACTCAAGTCTAGCCTAAAAGAGTCACTAAGTAGAGTAAAAATGAAAACAGAACAAACTGAGAAAAGCAGAAAGTTTACCTTCAGTAAATAAAGAGAACTCTGGTCCTGGGGAGAGTGGTAAAAGTATCTGGCATCTTCCTAACCTTTGCATAATTAATAAATCCTCTGAGGAACAGCAGAAAACCTAGATGGAAGAAACAGATTTGTCCAGTTAACACAGGTGTTGCTTCTTCAACTAGAGAGGAAGCGGTTCAACTCACCATTACCAGTACAGAGGGACCTAAGTTTCTAGGACACACAACAGCCGACTAAATGCAAGGCTTTTTTGCTATCGATAACACTTAATCAATGACAGTTTCAGAAAATCTCATAAACAACCTTTCCTTAGGTAATCACAAAACTTTTGACTCCAAATGAGATCATGTCACGTCCAAGGGAGGAAAAAAGAAGAGAAAAAAAATAAAGACCACAACCCACTCTTCCATTTAAGATATTAGAACAGATACAATATCAGTTACTATTGAAGACAAGCATTGTTTGTTCTTTACTTCTTCTGCGAGATAAATGGGATGCTGCCACCAAGAAAGGACAACAAAAGGACAGCCGTTTTGTGTACCTTTAAAACCTAGAAGGCATTCAGTAAGAGCAGTACTGTGAGGGTTACATTTCAGTTTTACATCTGTACACATGCATTTTAATAGCCAGTAAAGCTACGCTCACAAAAGCCCTAATTGCACTTTACAAAGTTTTTAAGCATGCATTCCCTCTCACTGTCCCAAATACTCACCTAGTACAAGGAAGACCCACCAAAGCCAATACTGGCCGTCAAAGTAACCAGGAAAATAGGTGGAGAACTAAAAAAAAAACCAAAAAACAAATAAAAAAAGACCCCTTTTCTCACCAATTTCAGCAGTAACCAGATCAAGCCCACTGCATACAAGACACTGCATGAGGACTGCAAGGAACAAACTACCTCCACGAACTCTCATTTAAGGTTTTTCTACACACATCAGACCAACTCCAACCAAGGGGAATGGAACAGATTCAACACTCAGCCACAAACTCTTGCCATCAGTGGAGCAGACAAACGCTACTGGTAAAATACTATTTTCCCTCGTGTGTCTGATACAACCTCAGTTGCAGTTTCTGAAAGGGAAAACCAGGTTTGCAGCAGTGCATCATAGTAATTACAACACTGTAAGGTTGGACTGCAAACAAAAGTACGGTTGAAAAAGAAATTCCACATCTGCGGAACCCTTTGACAAGATTTTCTATTGGGAAAATTACTGCATATTGAAATGAAAGGCACTGGCACTATCAGAGCACTTAAGTTCACTATGTCGGTGGTAAATACAGTGTAATTTTTTGTGGTTTCGTTCTATTCAAGCTTAAAAACCTAACAAAAGGTAAGCCTGTTATCAAAGTTTAAATCAAATCCAGTTAAGGTCACCTGTTTCTGTCACACCTCCTAGTCCAGCAAATGGTTCTTAACAACCACTTTTAAAAGATGACCCCAAAAAGCTTAACTTTCTACAGAAACAGTTAACACATGCTGTATTTACAAATTTTAACTCCTAGCCTCAAAGATTAGGTATGAAGTGCCAGCCCTAACACTAACGCTCTCTGCTTCTACTTACTCAAAGCTAACAAGCCTTTTTGCTTGAAATTAAAACTTTCAGCCCAGGATCTCTGCATGCCATTTTCACAGGCCCCAGATAAAGCCTTTCTGATAGAAGTATTTTCTCCCAGTCCCTCCAAAAAAATTTTGGCCTTTTTTTCCCATTTATTCTGGCATCAGCACCTTTACATCCCACACCCCACATCCCCCTTCTAAAAAGGTTTCTCTGGAATTAGGCTCTGATCAGTCCTTCCCTTCCTCTCCCCGTGTGATCTGGTGGAGGGGAGCACAGTGGATATTTTAACAGCCTGGATATGCCTCGAGTTTTTGTGGAAATAAAACAGAAAAGTGTGCCTCCCCCTGATCCTCTCCTGCTTGTGCCGCAGGCACGTTGCACCAGAGGGCACCAGTGGGCTTCTCCCATCCGTGTCACAGACCAAACGGTACCTGCCTCTTCCAGCCAAAAGAAGCGAACCTCACCCCTCCTAATGCCTAAGTCCCTATTTCCCCTCTCCTCATCCGATATCCCACGTTTTAGAGACTTCCCCCCCGCCCCCTCCAAGGAGCACCTAAGGAACAGCACACTGGAGACAAACGTCCCTGTGCTAACAGCAGAGCTTGATTTACCTGGATAAACATTTTACAAAGATCAGATCATTGTTACTGCTCAACACACAAACACATTCTGAACCAATACAATGGCTCTATCAGACAGCACCATACTTGGGTGTGGACTCTTTATTCTCTTTTATTATTATTTAATTATTATAATAATTCCAGCACATAAACAGGGCAGCATGATGAAAAACCACTGTTCTTAGTAAATAAGGGGCTCAATCTATTGTGTTATAAACAGCTACATATGTAACTTTGGTATAAGGAACATAAAAACAAGCTGGGGGGGGGGGGGGGGGGGGGGAATAATAATAATAATTAAAAAAAAGAGTACCACCATCTGTGTGTTTTGCACTACACTACTTACCCTGACAATAAGGATCCACTTAATAAGAGACAGACCAAACCCAGAAATGGCCCCGTATCGTCCTGCAGCTGAAGTAGTCAGACAGAAAGACAGGAAAAATCCAATCCAGTTGAAGAGGAATGCCACTGAGAAAGTAGGATAAAAGCTGCAGGTTAAGCCCTCCTTACATTCAAAGGAAAAAAAGGAAAAACCATAAAATCCTCACACACAGGTTTTTCCTGGTGCTACATAAGCATTAAGTGTGAAAACAGCTATTTTGGGTCACTCCCTAAAAACACTTGAGTTCCACCATGTACTTACTGAAGAAAGTTAGCATGAAAATGCCGTCATTTCCTATCCTCAACTGGTCGGTGTCGTCAAAGTCATCCCGTGTCACAAAGTCATCATCCTGCAAATTAAAGCGAGACAAGACATGGGTGGATTTAAATCAGTCCAACCCATATGGCAATCCCAATTCTGCATGTGGCTCTTCAAGAAAGGGCCAGCAAATTGTATAACCCTCAAAAAGCAGCATACAATGGAGGGATACAAAATGCTTCATTTACATTTAAGGGAATTCCTCCATGGGGCAGGGGCCTGGAATCCTGAATCTCAAAAGGCTACAAATGCAAGGAGGAAAAATTCCTGCTTCTCATCCTGAGATGAGGCAAGGCATGAACTATATACATAATACAAATGTTATGTATGTGCTTGTTTATTTTTAGGATAGTCAAGATCCAGGATATTCTTGTTCTTACTGTAAGGAATTCCCCTACTCATAAAAAAATTAAACTTATCATCTCAGCAAGGAATTTGGCTTCTGCACAGAAGTACAACGAACAGTGAACATCTAATGCTAGCAGGGGCAGAAGAAGAGACTGAACAAGAGACAATGTTGAAAAAACAAAAAGAAATTAAAAAAAAATTTAAAAATATCATTCTGACAGAATGGTTTTATCATCCTTGTACCAGCTACACTGACCTCTGGAAAAGTCAAGTAAGGAAGCAGCAGGAGTATCAAGGTAGATATGCTAGATGGTGGAACAAATAATCCTAAGTCTCTTAATAAAAGAAAATTAAAAACAAGAAAAACCCCAACCAGTGGCAGTGCACATGGCTACAGTACAGTGCCTCTGTCAGCTTGCCAAAGTAATCTGGATAGCACATGCTGGCATTACTGAGATGTTTTACATCATCATAGCCAGAGGAAAATTAAAAAAACCAAACAACCAAAACAAAAAAAAAAATTGCTACAGAACTCTTAGGAGTATGCAATATCACCACCCCAGAAAGCTTAAAAAAAACCCCAACAAAACAACAAAAATCAAGAAGAAAGAAAAAAGTCATGACACTTGATCAGCAGGAGTTAAACCAGAAACTCTACACAAGAAATGTGGAAGACATACAGCCAGCATACTCACCCTTCCAGGAACCAAGGGAATTGTGGCTTCAGCCTTGGTTCTCTCTGCCTCATCATAACTAGGCAGTGTTGTGGCCACATTGTAAGATGGAGGCTTAGGAAATCCTGACTCATCCTTGTAGTCAAAATAAGCTGAAAAAAACCCCGTTATATAGAAGGTAACTCGTCGGTTCCTTAAGAACGCCACGTGGGGAATAAGAAGGGTTTCAGATGACTTCAAAAGACCCCAGTATCCCATACTGCTGAAGCCTGCCCCTTCTGTTCCCTACCCACCCTTCTAGCCTCTTCCCATCCTAAAACAGAAAGTGAAAAACAGGAGTACCTTGTAATACCAAGTAATATACAAAGCACTGCTTTAACATACCTGGCTGTACTTAATTTTTTAAAACAGTGATACATGCTGTGTCTCTCCTAACTTCAATAAACAGAAGTAGTCGTATTTTCAAATCCAAGAGGTTTGAGTGAGTCAAAGGATCACTGCAAGCCTCAGGCCACTGGTGACCAATCTGTCCAGAGACCGACTTCAAACTGTTTTCTGATGGAGGGGAAAGGGATTGGAGCAAAAATCAAACATAGCATTTCTGAGCACCACTTGCTGACACACACTAAGGGACCAGAACTGATGGGACATCTTTATGGTTACTGTGCCAAGGCAGGACACTCAACAAGCAGCTCAAGAAACACAGTATTCAAACTTCTATCCAAAGCCAGCTGGCTATTTGAGAGGCTGACAGTACGCTGCATTTTATTCACAAATCTTATTTAAACAGCTGACTCTGAAAGTACTGGAGGGGAAAAAATAAATTGCAAGATTTACCTCAGCCAAAATACCCTGATACATAATCAGCACAAAACAAGCTGGTTTGCTAAAGCTACGAGTGACATGACAGTATAATGACTCAGAATAAGTATAATTCTTATGACCAAGTACTCAGTTGCTGAGAACTACAGGAAGAGTGAATTCTTTAATCCCTTTTAAGTAACAAGTCCTTTTTGGAAGGAGCACAGCATCATCCAAATGCCAAATAATGAGAGGGGAACCACAAATCTTCATAGCACTTTGATTTTGAACTGTCTTCGATCTACCAAGAACACTGTGAAATGTAACTTGAACACCACTTGATGGTATGACATCAGATGAATGTAGCCAAAATGCATCTTCTAAACCCCAAGTAACAACAGTCTCTCTGGATCAATTCTGATCCTTCGCAGCCTTGGTAAGGATGCTACAATGCCATCTGTCAGTAATAAAAACAAGTAAGAAGGAAAAACAGAGCAAACGTAGCTGTTTCCTTGCAGTTGAATTTACCTGTGTTTTCTGCAGAAATGCTGCTGTAAGGTGGAGGGGCGTCATTCACCACTGATGCAGACTCGCCTGGCTCCTCTTCATTCTGCAGCTGAACAGACCCACACAGAGGAGAGGTTAACAGGGTTTCTCGAGTTCTGCAAAAATTCCCACCCACCCCCCCACCCACCCCCCAGTTTTATTTGCACACAACAGACTCTTCTGGAAGAAGAAGACTGTTCTATGACACCATAGGACATAGGAGCAGCTGCTCAGCTTCTCTCTGAAGCACTCCCACTTTAAACAATCAACATGCCACCTCAGTTTTAATGTGTTTTTACATTGCATCCTCACACACCTGGACTTCAACAAAGCACAGCACATACCTTCTCAATACCTTTTCATTTCCCTGGTACTTCCTCAGATTCCTCAGCTCACACTGCTTAGGAGCTGCAGTTGCATCTGTTTTAGTCAAAGAAATATCACAAGATACCCACCAAAACCACTGCTGCCTGTGGCTTTGCTGTATTTTTTTTGTACATGGAGACATTATATAATGATACATACAAGCATGCATCTTGGCATTTCCCTTCAAACTTTCACACTGCATTACTGAAAAGGAGAAAGTTTATTTTGTGCACTGTGCTTCCCACAGGTTCTGTATAAATAACCAAACAGCTCATCAAATATACAGTGCCACATGAAGCAGGTAGGCACACCAGGCTTTGATCAGAGAAGCCAGCAATACCAGGCCAGAAGCATTCAAAGCAGAATGCACCAGAAAGGAAATGAGAAATTTAATTTTTTTTTTCTTCTTTCCACTTCTCATCACCGCGTCAACAAAGATGCTGAGGTTGTATGCAGAAAGACAACTCATTTCAAAAGAGCACCTTGGGACTAAACCACTGGCCTGAACAGAAGAGTACTACCTTCCTCCTTTGTAATCACCACTAAACAATAGCAACCCTGCAACTTCTTCAACAGCTTCTTGAACTATCCCTCCTGCTCATCCGTGCTAATATTCTTCAAGCCATCCATGACATTTTGCTTTCTTTTCTTTGGAGAGGCACGTTGCCATTCAAGTTATTACCAAACATTTAATGCAGGAGGGTGAGGGGGTGGGCATGTGTTCTTGTTTTACTTGTATGTATTACCAAGAAAAAAAATTAAAATCAGCTCACACTTCTAAAGGAAGGTTTTGTTTTATACATAACTGTTGTGTGTCTCAGGTTTTTATTCCTTTTGCTGCCTAAGATCAGACTACATCCATGCTCTCCGTGAAAGTCAAAGCCAAAACTTTTTTGAGATGTTTTAAGTGCAATTGATTGGACATTTGCATCCAAACCACAGCTGCCTGTCTGAATCGTGACACATCCAAGTCCTACAAGTTTGCTGAGAAGAGCATGAATCCTTTCATTTTCTCTGCCATTAACTAGACTGCTGCACGCTTCCATCAGCTGCACAACTGCGAGCACACACAGAAGGAGTAACTGCAAGTCCATGGTTCATTGCACTGCGGCCAGACACAATGTCCCCGCTGGCTTTTCACCTCCTAGGTAAGGAGGCCACTTTCCTCCCCATCCTGCCAGTATAGCTGATGTGTCACAGCTCCCCACATCTCTTACGCCAGAAAGACTTTAAACACACCTGCTGTTAAAGGAGTTTAACCTAACAATTTAAATTAAAACTAATTTAAAAAAAACTAATTTACATTAGTTGTGTGAGCAGGCAACAACACTAGCGGTTCTGCTGGCAGGTCCAAGGGGTCAGATGAGAGGCAGAGAGGGGAAGAAACAACAGGAGGAAGCACTGGAAAAAATTCAGTAGCACTGTCACCCAGTTCAGCTGTACCAAAACAACAGAACATCACAGCACTGCATTCTGTTTCACTATCCGACAAAGCTCACCTTGCTACTCTAAGAGCAAGCCTCCATCCTCTCCCCATTCACGTTTTCCAAGCCGGAGAGGTGATAAAAAAAACCAAAGAGGGAGCGAGCTGGTCAGCCCCAAGCTTTCTGGATAAGAACTCCCCACATGGCACAAAGCTGAACTACTTCCTTGAAGAAGAAATTTAGTGATCCGGATGAAAATGTAATCCGTATTACACCAAAAGCACCTCCTAGCACAGATGCTGCGACTGTCAGCAGGAGGCATCAAAAATGCTGGCTCCCGGACAGATGTGAACCCATACCAGATCAATCCCTTCCCGTGCCTCAGGAGCGAGGCTGCGGAGGTGGCAGGTACCTGCTTCGATGGCAGCACCTTTAATTAGCCTCAGGGCGCCGAGCAATTAACAGGGTAAGCTCCAGTAACTCCTACAACAACAATGCGTCTCCATCTTTTTCAAACTAGCTAACTCAGCATGAACCCTTATAAAGAAACAAAAATACCTTATTTTACAAACCCCATGGAGTTGAGTCATAAGAACAAAATGCAAACTTGTGAATTGCCTATTAATAAGCTTTAAAAAAAGATTTTTTTTTTAAAAAAAGAGAGAGAGCACTGCTGCAGAAATTCAAGAGCAGCCTGCACGCGCATGAGAGGGGCAACCTGCGCAATAACCCAGTAAAACCCAGAGTGAAATAAGCTGATTCGGTCTCCCAGCTCTTCAGTCTATAAATTCTCAGAAAATGCTCCACCATGCTTATTTTCAGTCTGTCCATGAAAATTCAATACTTCTCCCCTTTTTTTTTTCTTCTGCCTCCACAGCACCCAGTCTATTACCGAAGGAGGAAAGACTCTGACATGCTAGGGATACTCCCCGGATACCACATGCTCTGCATTACCTACTCCCTTAGTCAGGGCTGGCAGAAATTAAACCCCTAATGTTTCTAAGAAAGACTACATATACAGCCTAAAAGTACAACACCAAGGAGGGGGAAGGAAAGCACTAGATATGACAACACTGGAAGAGATGAAACAAAACAGGACACAGATAAGTGTAATATTAATTTCTACCACTGGAATTCTTACGTATTTCTTTTTTACTATTGGAAAAGAGTGTATTTTATAACAATATCATGTGGGAGAAACCAAGCTGAACTCACTGCTGGCTTCAAACCATCACAATTCAGGTGATGACACAAAAAACGCAGTTACTTTTTAAGGTCGAGCTAGAGGCTATAGAAAGTATACAGTTACAGAAAACAGATTTTTCCTCTGAAGGACAAGGTACACAAATGCCTTCCAGCCCTTCTAATGATTCCAGGCCTCTAAAATTCAACTCAGTGCTTATTATCAAAGCAGCAAGCGTTCATGTGACGGGGAAGAATGACTCATCAGGCCTCACATGGCCCCGCTGCCATGGCCTCCTGCCCCATGCAGCACCAGGTACACAACAAGGAAGGCTGCGCTACTCGCTACTCAGGTTTGTGTAGCGGGCAGTTCCCCCTCAGGCCGCTGCTGAGAGATCACAGAACGCAGAGAACCTGATTAAAGCAGTGTTTGACTTCAGCCTATTTTGCTGAGGCTGAAGGGTATTCTTTCTTTGATTTCACTGATGGATTTTAAAGCCTGATTCTTGTATTTGTGGCATTAAAAAATAAGGTAGTCTTTACAGCAACGCATACAGTTATTAAACCAAAAGTCTGGCTGTTGAAAGTTGCCTGATAGAACAGGGTAAGACCCAGGGACATTTATTTTCAAAAAAAACACCATCAGAAGCTTGGCTCTGAGTAAGACATTGCCTTTGTCTGCCACTGCCCCCTGGCTGAGATGTATCACATTTATACATGCAGCGCAGTAGCATTAAGTTCAAAACTTACAAAATGTTTCAAAATATTTCGACGCAAACGTTGAGGACAGCATTCCCAAAAAATATATTTGTTATTTCTTCCAAATTTTCTACACTTAGCACATGGGCTGCTGACACAGCTTTGGATAATTTTTTTTAACCTCTCCCTGCCCCAAGTCCTAGGCTGCATACAAATATTCTTTGCACTAAATCAGCATTACTACAAGCTTCGCCTTTAGCAATGTATCATCAGTAAATGTATCACCTCAGCCACACATCATCAATGTTTACTGCATTTCAGTTCTTATTTTATGTTTGTGCACGCAAAGTAAAACTGCACCGAAAGCCCACACAGGAATTCTAGAATGAAGATAACCCTAATCAGATCTCATTGTTATTGTTACTATGGTTTCTCTGAGATTTAAAAAAGCCAGATATTTAGGCTAATGACAGAAAGAGAATCCATTTTTTTAAAAAAGGTGTCAGAATTGATTTTTTTCAGAACAATGAAATCGTAACCTTTGCAAGCCAAATGTTAAAAAAAAAAAAAAGAATAAATAAAAATCTGTATCTCCACTAAATCTGAGAGTACCCCAGCAAGACAACAGCCTGCCCACAAAAAGCTTACACCTCATTCCCATTGCAACACCCCTTACTTTCTTCCTTCCCTGTCTCTGACCTTTCGGAAGTAGACAAAAAGTTGCTACCAACTGTGAAGAAGAGAATTATTTCTACTGACTTAAGCTTCACTTTAAACGTACCCCGATCTGAAATCCTGACTTTTGCCCAATGCTGTTGCAAACTCCTATATCTTAATATCAGCTTATTAATCAGCAGGAAAAATGATAAGCTATTACACAAGTCAAGCCACATTCATCAGCCCTCTACTTGACAAGCAAATAACTGTTTTCTCCCGTAGGCACTTCCAGTTCATTTAACCAAAGGAGAGTGACAGCCCCAAATAGCGTTGTTTACTCCAGCTCCCTGCCGCTCAGGCACCACCGCATGGGGTGGGCTGTGCAGGTTTTAGGTGACTCACCCGTTACCGGGGCACGGTGGGCCGGGCCGTCAGGGCGAGGGGACGGGGGGCATGCTGTCTAAGCAAACTCTTCCCTGGCTTCTCCCCACACTGGGGAAATGCTGATGCTCCTGCCCAAGCCTTGTGCTGGGGAACTGATTCTCCCCAGGGCCCCAAGCACAGCCCAGCTCTGGGGGGCGCCTTCTGAGGTCCCTGCCAACCTGAGCTACTCCATTTTAATAAAGCACTGAAAACCATGCCTCCACTCCCCACTCCCCTTCCCAAAACATACCTTCCCCATCCCGCCCCCCCCCCCCCCCCCCCCCCTCCTCCAGCTGGACCAGCTCCCTGCCACACAGTGAGCACACAGCTACAGCAGGACGCACGGCACGGGGCAAGGACCAGAAACCAGAGGGAGCATCCACCTGAAGGGTATGTTTGCAACAACCCTCCCAGCTACCAAGGTAAAAAACACAAATCAAAATGTATTTTGTGTCCAACAAAATACAACCCACGAGGGTGTTGTTATTCACTGACTCACTGCAGTTAATGGCCTGACAACATGGAAATAACACCTCAGACCTGGGAAACAGAGTGATCCAATTCCCTTGCCTCTGTTTAAACGGGGAATTACACTGGTCTGGCTAGACCATAAACAAGCACTTGGGCCAGCACAAACCTGCGCCTACATACTGTCCTTAGATTTGAGTGTTCAAGGTCTTAATGCAGAAGAAGTAGGTTTTAATCTTAGATAGCTGTAACAATTTCCCCCACTTAAAGCATAAGGCCATACCATAACATTTAGGATCAGATTAACATTTTTCTGGATACTAAGACATAACAGAAAAACCTCTGCATCTTTTAGGCATTTTAAAATATCACATTTTTTTAACTGTCATATGAAGAATGTTACATTACCTTCAATGAAAAAAAAATCCCATTGTGGCACTATGTATCAAATTTGGAAATTTCACAAGAGGCAGTAAGAGAACAGAATGGATATACCTTAATATTGCATTTTTCTCATTAGTCCCAATGACAAAGAAGCAGAGTTCACACACACATGGAACCTTTGCAACTTGCTTTTGGTATGATTACTTTTAAGACACAATGCCAAGGCCGCATAAAGAGGTACCACATTCCTGACAGCCACTTAAGAACCCAAAGGCCTGAGGGCCTGTTCCTACATCTGCTCCCCAGATGGGGATAGAGCCCCACTGAATTTTAGCGATGATAGAAAAAGTCACCAAAGAAGTCCAACTAAGAGTCCAGCGCAATCCTCATACTCGAGATAGTATTTTATTACAAAGGTTGCATGCAAGGCTATTTTCTCCTGTTACACTAGCTATGTGGTAATACTGGACTACTACCGTTTCACTGCCTGTCCTGAGTCCTTTGAGTTTTAGAGACAGAATGCGTTTTAATTCTGTAATTACTTTTTCACACAGAATCACTAAAACCTTGCAAACTCACCTGACAGGTATTGCTGCCTACAGAAGTGGGTGTTTCAGAACAAAGCGGTGAGATTTTAGTCACCTGAGCTCAGATCAGCCTGCACATTGGGCCACTTCAGACAATGCTGCAGCAGAACCTCAGAGTGGCAGCTGTGCAAGAAATGTGATTTTATTCCACAACTTTTAAAAAAATCTTTACTGTTTTTATGTCAATTGACATCTTCTATTCTACTGGTCTGAATACAAAAACCAAGAAAATAAAAAAAATGTAAAAACAAACTACCCTGAAAATTTCCTTTCTTATCAGTTGCCTGTATCTTTAGCAAGCACATCTTCTGCATACTACAAGTACCTTGGAAAAAAATAGCCACTAACATCACTAATTCTAACTGCTGACATTATAAGATTTGGTATATTTTAATCTTTTAGTTTCAATCTGTGTGCCCCTTTGCAACTGAAAAATTAAATACAAGCTTAAGGTAAGCACAAGGTGGCAACTGATGTCTGCTCCCCTGCTTTCCCAGATACTGAGTAAGTATTGAGATCCTTCATGGATTTAAACCGTATTCACACTAGATCTTCAGAAACATATTTCTTCTACAGTTTCACTGAAAGAAAACCAAGCAAGTGGCAAAATTTTTCTTCCTTATGTTTCTCATAGACACCTCCCCTTACAAAATGATAATTGATCCATGTAAACCTTCAACAAGTGGAACAGGAAGAAATGCCACTTTAAAAAGGAGTACACCTTCATTACTTAACACACCTACCTTTTCTAGGTGGGTTTACATTACATAAATCACATACATTTTCAAATGCTTCAAGTAAAAAACATGCCTCTGTTAACACACAGTGTAAATAAACCTATTAAAAGTCTGGCTGTTTTTTGCAGAATGGAGACTAGTCTCTATGCTAAGGACGACATGCAGTTCTGCCACTGAATTCACAATCCAGGGGTTATCCTCAAAAGACATTAAGCCACCAAATCCCAGCAACATCTTTGTTCAGCTTTCCCAAAGGCAGGTCTAAATGACAACAGCCTCCCAGTGTCCCTTTTTGGGATGCAACACCACCCAGAATAACACTACCAGGGCATGCTGCAGCCTTTCTTCCTCCCAAATATCTCCCATTCCCACCAAGGCCCCATTAGCCAGTCCACAGAGGAGGAACCAAAACCAGCAGTCTGCCCTGGTCCACCTTGCCACCTTGCTTGGCTCCTGCACACTGCCCCAGCCTGCGCTCCTGACAGAAAGGGGCTGGAAAAGCAGAGCTCTCTTCTCTGGAGTCTTAGCTTTACTCTTCATCAAGCTGCGCTTCCTCAGTATATTAGATCAGACTGCCACATCCATCGATAGGCGTCATCACAGGCTATTTTTTATCAGATTATCTAATGCCAAAACAAAGCACAAGTGCTAGAAAGCCAGCTTTAGAAAATAAATCCTATGCCACTGAACACCCTTTTAACACTGCATGTATTAGTGAACGGACACAGGTTGTGAGTTTGCAGCAAAAGAGGCTGCTGGGGTGCTGGGGCAGCACCCCCCATCTGCAGGGCAGCACAGGCTGCGGAACAGGGTGGAAGAAGAAACACACAGGTTTCAAACTCAGTTATCAATTTCCGTTGTCCTGAGGTCATCCTCATTAACTAACACCTTTTTTTTTTCCCCTGAAAATACACACATTCAGGGAATCCTACAAATAATGTACACATTCAAATAGTGCCCACACCTCAACAGTGCCGCTCCTACACACAGGTCAATACACTAGTAACACTTTCCAGAGCAGGAGCTATGTGACCCTGGCATGCTCGGATGGTAGGTCCCATTTAGCTGTACAGGAATCGCCTAACTATGTAACAAAATCTGCTAATGTATTACCCTTATCACCCACACACACACACACACAAACTATCAAGTTGTAAAATTCTCAGTTCTCCTCCACTGCCTCTGAATCCAATAATTTAGAAGATTAAATGAGCTTGTTCTGAATTTCTACAGGCTACCTCCAGCACACACTGGACCCTGTAACTCAGCACTAGTCCTTACAGTTACCAATTCACTGCAAGTCTTTATTTGCTGGCACATGATGCACTCATTAATTGTACATGCATACACACAACAGGTTTCAATGTATGGAAAGAAAATAGATACATTTAATGCTAGAGAGACTCTCCCACCCTCTCATCTCCTCTTCATCTAAATACCAAATCCACATCTTTAGTTTCACAGCTTGCAGGGTTTATTGGAGCAACACAAGCATTAGGAGCCAGTTCAGCAATAACACACTTTACAACACATACAAATACCATGGTTCTGGCAGAGGGTGAGGGAAAAACAGCAATTTCTAAATAGCTACATAAAAATATATTTATTTACATGCGAGTTTCTGATTCCACACTCCAGCTAAACCACTCGTTTTGTGGGGCCTCCGTTACCTGTTTGTCTTTAGCAGTATAAATCCTCTGGGGCACAGCCTGCCTCCCTGATCTCTGCAGTACCATGCAGTTATGCTCTAGAGCAACAGTGATGTCTGCTGTGTGTCTGCCTGATGTGTCAGTGGGATCTGGTGAAACAACAGCTTTACACATTTCTCTTTAAGGAAACCAGGATTGTGCTTATCGGTCAGGTACAGAGTCACTGAAGAGCAACGCAAGAAAGTCCTTCAGCACATTTTGTCACCAATTTCCACAGCCACAAGGTGACTGGACACAAAGCTAGATCCCTTTGTAAAAGACATTTGTGAAAATGTTTGTCAGGGTCGCAGGACTCCAATGGGAAAGATGATTAGTAAAGAGACCTGCTTATTTGTACCTATCATTTCCGAGAACAACCACAAAGAGATTTGTCTTTGTAAGCGAACACATCTGTTTTGCAGAGAATATAAAAAAAAAAACCCAAACCCCCTAAGTTTTACTTAACTTTCTAGTACGTAAAAAGCAGAAGCCTCCAGCTGTCATAATCCCAATGGGAAGGGGCATCTTGTATGCTAAAAGGAGCGAGCCCACCCACAGTTGAAATTGCTACCAAGACAGAGTCATAACACAGCTATTCCTCACAAGAGCCTTGGTTAAACACGAGAGAAATGCGTACCATTTTAAGGGATTTCTCCCTTACTTTAAGCAGAAAAGCCTCCACGTCTGCACATCAGAAATGCGTGCCAGTGGGAGCTGGGTCACACAGCAGGGCCCAAATGACCCCAAATTCTGTGAGGCTGACGCTCTTGGAAAGACACATCCTTTCCTTCAGGAAGCAGGGAAGGAAGAACAACCTCAAATTTATGGGAGAGCTCTTTAAGGGCAGCCTCCGGCCTACGGGGATTTCATATGCATCTCATGTAAAACATAAAGTAAAACTGACAGTGATCTAGAGACAACACAGCAAGTTCGCTCACCTGCGGGCTGGAACCGGGGTCGCGGAGCGTCTCCGCAGCATCGCTGGAGGCCAGAGAGGAAAACGCCCGGCAGGGCCGGACCCCTGCGCGCCAGGTCGCTCCGGCCCCTCCGCCGCGCCTCCCGCCAAGGCCGGCCCCGGCAGACACCGGCCCCGGCGTGAGGCCTGCGGCGGCGCGGCCCCGCAGCCGGCGGTGAACAGCACCGCAACATGAGCCCGGCCCGGCCGCCGGCGGGGCCCGCCGCGCCCCTGCGGGCAGCCCAGGCCTCCGCCCCAGGCGCTGCTGCCGCCGCCTCCGCAGGCCGCGAGTCCAGTCACCGCCCCGCTCTCCACCTTCCCTCCGCAGCGGGACAGCGGCGCCCGCAGGCCGGGCCCCGGCCCACCCGCCGCCCCGGGAGACGCCCTGCCTCGGGCCAGGGCCGAGCCACCGCCTGACTCCCCGGGACACAGCCGCGGGGCACAGGAGGCGGCAGCGTCACCCTGCCCCACAGCGCAGCGGCGGCAGGTCCCCGCCCGGCCCTGGGCTCCACCACTCCCCTGCGCGGCCTACAGAGCCGCGGCGCTCGCGTGCCCGCCGCCCCCCTCACCTGCTGGTATCGGCCGCTGCTGGGCTCGGCGGCCGCGGCCGCCATGACGCTCGCAGGGGAGAGAGCGAGCGGCGGAGTCGGAGGACCTAGGCGGCGGCACTGCCCGGCCGCCTCCCGACGGGCGCTGCGGCGGCAGTCGGGTCGCTCCTCGCTGCGGCTCCGTTCCCGCCCTCCGCCCGTCACGCTCTGTCGCGTCCGCGCCCGCCCCCGGCCCCGCCTGCCTACCGGGCCGCCCCGCGGGGCCGGGCCTGGCGCGTCCCCACAGCAGCGGGAACTGCCGCGGGGCCGAGGCCGCTCTCGGCGGCGGGGTGGCCCCAGGGCCGGCTCCGCTGACTGCCTGGAGGGAGACTGAAAGCAGCCCGCAGCCAGCTGCGGGGGCCCGGCTCCGGACCGAGAGGCGGAGCGGGCCGCGGGTGAGAGCGTGAGGGGCCCGAGGCAGCTCTGCCCCAAGCACCTTCCCTGGCAGTTCGTGGCAGTGCAGCAGTGACCCCACAAGTTCTGTGCGCTACGTATAGTGTAGTTTATGGAACTGCATGTATAATTAATTCAGAGCGAAGGCTTTCACTTAAAGTGTTAAGAAACACAGGGAGTCAGAAAACAGATATAGACCCAGGCTGAAAAACAATGCTGCCTCAGCGAGGACCCACCAGGGCCAGCACTCACAGAAACTGGTACAGTCTTGAGCCATGTTAACCAAGCCTTGGTGATACTCTTTGTTATTTACCCTAAGGGCAGTGAGGTGCTGGCACAGGCTGCTCAGAGCAGCTGTACGTGCCCCGCCCCTGGCAGCACTCAAAGGCCAGGCTGGATGGGGCTGGGGGCAACCTGGGCTAGTGGGAGGCATGCCTGCCCCTGTGGCAGGGCATTGGACTGGATGATATTTAAGGTCCCTTCCAACCCAAACCATCCTGTGAATCTGTGATATATACCCATTACCTAATGCCCATCACCAACACCACATTGTTGTGCTGACATGTGCCCACACCACTGTCCCTAGCAGCGTACCTGCATGGGCAAAGAGGCCTGCAGCATGCTGCACTGCAGCTGAAGCAAATGTGACATGTTGGCCAACCCCAAAAGTGGCATCAGATCTCTCATACCCACATAAAGCAGATGAGATTGCAGATTCAAAATCTCATTCCAGAAGAAGCATGTGTAGGAAACCATGCAGAGATAGAAGTTTGTTTTTCAGAGTGTTTTTGCAATGAATATTACATCGGTTAAGAGACTTTCCAGCTTGTAGAACCTTTATTTTCTATGTGCGTAGTTCAACTGTAGTCAGGCTGGTACAAAACTACCCACATCAGTCCCTAAGGTCAGTGAGAATCGAGTATGTCAGCTTTAGGATGAGGAAGGCTGAATCAGCCCTGCTGGGATTCCAAGCTGCAAACTCAGTTCCAAGCATTTAAGCCCCAGGGCATGGTTTTGACCTGCATACTCCATCATAAATACATGCCTCAGTGCTCATTATTCAGTACCACAATCAGGTTGGGGTGTTGTTTTTTTTTCTTTTCTGTATTTTGCCTTCGCAGGAGTATATAGTTCACCAATGTCTTAGTGAAACGAGTGAACATCGCAGTTCTCGTGTTGAAGGAGAAGCAGGAATCATAAATGATTTTAGTCAGGAATATCCTCAAAGAGTGACCCCTGAGAAATGCTGGAGATACAGGGAGGAATGCAGGTGTCATAGCAACTGAAATAAGAAGCAACTGTACATGTCCTCAGGAAAGATGCTGGAATGTATCCTGAAGAACTGCTGAAACAGTTTGTGTGGATGCCATTTTGGGGCCAGCTGGAGGCAAATCACTGCTTAATTAGGCCATCTAGCCTGAGCAAGAGTAATTCAGAAAGTTGTTAAAGAAAACATATTTTGAATTAAGAAATTTAAAGTGCCGAAGCTGCTAGATGGCAGAACCAGGACTCATCCCTCATATAGCCCTAATCCAAGGCTGGTTTAAAACCCAGTCCAGTTAATCAGTGGGAGAACAGAGAAACAATAGATGATCAATTTGTGCATAGAGGTGCTCTCAAACACAGGTGTTTTTAGAAAAATTGGTATATGTGAATAGGAACTGCTTGTTCAAAGACTAAGCACGCTTGAAGGAGTGTGTGAGTTAAAGCAGGCAGAAAGAACATCACGATCCAAGGAGGAGCCTGGAACAGAGGCAGAGACTGGAACCGAACAGATCAATCAACTGGGACAGAGTCAGGTGATGGATTCGCAGAACTGACAGGACTAAAGGAAACTTCTAAAAACTTCAGATGTTGACTATTGATCTGAGAAGTGTAAGCTGTGCCATACCCCTTGTTTCTCTGCCACTCACTGGGGTGGTGGCCCAGCTCTGAGTTGTGACTAAATCAAGCCTAGCGGTACATACATCTGTGTAAATTTTTCCTTTAACAGTCAATACTGCTATAGTTGCCATTTAAATAACTGACTGAACATCAAGTGTTACTAATAGAAACTTGATAAGCGTAGAGTTTCATGAAGATGGGTGGACACTTCCAATCCAACTTGCCACACTGGTGATGGAAATCAAACTAGCCATGTCCTTTTTCCAGACAGCAGAAGAAATTGCTCGCTGCATGCAACGCAACTTGATCGCTTTCAAAATGCCTCTCCTGGACGAGACTGCTCCCTGCAAGTTTCTCTTCCTCTCCGTTGATAATATAAGGAGCGATAGCAACTGGTTCAGACCAAGTAATCCCAATGGAGGCTGGCAACACAACTAAGGCAGGAGGCCTACATGTGGTAACAGAGAATTAGATACAGAAAAGCAGGGTTTGTCCCCAGACCTTACATTCTTAACACCACAGCCTCTGAATACAGAAAGGCTGCTAAGTGACTTAACAGTAAGAAGGTTATCACCACACGTCTGTGACAACAGGAGAAGCTCTCGTACGTACCCACTGTTCAGTTCCTGGCTTAGTTTAGCCTTTCAGCTTTAAGAACAGAAAAGCTAAATCTGAGTTACAACAAATCAGCAAGTTTAGTTCATGCCAATACACAGAACTACACTATCTCCCAGAACAGAGAATAAGAACCTCACGTTTTAGAAAGACAAAGTCAGGACAGTATTACTGTTAGACTGCAACACTACCAGAATTGTTCCTGATTTGTATTAAGTAGAACAGTAAGCCATAACATGTTAAAAAATACAGAGGAGAGGTTTATGTAGCCAAGGACCCCTTACTCCAACTTGTAACTGATAAATCAACTGAAATCTATTAATCGGGTATGCATTAACACACACAAAGCAAACGTAGTAAGACACAAGTTTAGGCTTAAGGGTCAAGTCAGTGGAGCCTTCCCTGGAGAGAGGCTCTTTCCTCTAACCAGCTCGTCCCGTTTGTCAGCCTCCTAGGATTCAAAGATGCAACCAAAGTCAAGTTTTGCCAGAGCAGCTGCTTGATTTCTAGTAGGAAAAGCCTGTTCACTCAGCAGCTTTGCTCCTGAAATGCATTAATGAGTCCTTGTCCCAGTTTCAGAGGGACGAGGCAAAGACTTGCCTCGCAAAAGTACCGAGTATAATATACACACACACACACAGAGGAGCTTGTCTGATCCGCCAGTGTAATAGATTTCTGTCCTATAAACTCTTCAAGAGTTTGTGGTGTGTAAAACGCTGTAAATTGAGCCGTCCCTTGTTCCCATGAATATCATAGCAGGCATACGGTGACGGAAAGGCTATGAGAGCATCCATCCAAGAATGGCAGAATAGCATCTTACTGTGTCTCTCGGCTTCTGGAGTCACACGACTTTATCCAAAGACTGGCAGCTTTATCCAAGCGTTGTTTAAACGGCTTGTGCTCTACGTCCTGCTGCTGCTCTCCTGTTACATCCATGGCATCGACGCTCAAATCTGAAAGCAGCGACCAAGGAAAGCGGTCTATGAACACACAAGTGTTATGGCCTGTGGCAACCTGAGGAAATTAAAAGACAGAATTTTTCAGCCAGCAGGGTAAGGACGTGCCATACTGGGAGAGCGTGTTCAGCTAGGGCCAAGTGACCCACAGGGAATAAAACGCACGGTGCAGCACGCTAAATGGCCCTCCCAGGTATGGGGTTTGCCTTGGCGTCCCAGAAGGACCGTTTCCAACTTCCAAGAAAACGTTACCCTGAAAGCTAGACACACTTAAGGCAAAAAGCCAAAAGCAAATCCCTCAAAGACCAGAACCATTTTTAGGAACAGGAGTTAAGCCTAAAATTGGTTGAAAGCTGCCTCCTACCTCTTCCCCCGCCACCTTTCCCCCTTCAACATCAGCACATTTCCTTGTGATCCCTTTTCACAAAAAAAGGATTGAGGCCTGTGGTATCAGCTTGGTACCGAAGCACCACAATGCACTTGCTGGCTACATGCTCTCTTAGAAGGCTGACAGCTTCGCCGCACACAACAGCCAAGGCTTCCAGTCTCTCTGGCCTTCCCACGCCCTGTGAAACGTGAGGAAGGCAAAGACCCAGAACATCTCGGGGGGGTTCTGGAGGAAGTCAAGATGCACTACATCTAGAGCCCAACACACTACCCAAAGGAATTACCACAGCAGAACAAGAGGCAGGAACGATCAGTAGACAGGCAGATAACATGCATGGCAGTAATATCCAGTCAGACTTGCAGGACTTCCAGTCACTTGATCCCTCAACTTTGTTTTGAATTTAGTTAAAAGATAATCATATTCTTAACGCTCATTCTGCTTTTATAAGTGCTGGAGGAAGGCTAACACGTAGCATTGGCATTACAGTCAGAATTCAAGTACAAAAATCACAGCAAAGCTGTGCCTTGTCAAGTGACTTCTAAAGCAGGCTCTTGAGCCTTTCAACAAGACAGTCCAATCTGGAGTCACAAGAGAGCTGTGCCAGCTCCGTCAGTACGGCTGAGCTCTCTGACAAAGTACACCGCCGTACAGAAATGTAAGTGGGTTTATACCTCAGGCTCATTTACAATCTAGAAAAATAATACAGCTTGACTGGATGCGCTGGTTTAAGCGCCCAGCAGGCCTGGCTCCGTAACCACCAGGGACCACCAATTCCTCCCTGGCTGCTGCCCAAGCCGCAGCGCAGCACTCGGAAGCAGCGGGCACACGGAGCCTTGTGGGCCCTCAGCAAGTACAATAGTTATCCCTCCGTAGTCAGCAGTCCGACTCACAAGCACAAGGCACATGTGGAAAAGAAACATCTAGACTGACCTTCAGTTTAGCTCCCCTTGATTTGTCAACATACAATTCCGGATGAACCTAGGCTCAAAGAAAAAACAAAAGAGCCCCGTTTCACTGGGAAGCAAATCCAAAGGCAACTCTTCCCCTCGGCTGCTCTGGCCCAGGAGCTGACTATTAAGACACAGGATCAGCAAGACACCTGAGCTGCTACCTCCCAACCCTCCCCGGTAGTTAAACGCTTGCCCTTTGTAATACTTCTTAGAGAAATCAGCAGTCAGGGGCGAGGGGTGGGGATTCCATCGCTGGCTTTCTTTTCCTTCCCTTGCCCGCTCGCAGGGGCGGGAAGAGGCTCCTGAGCCACCCCCCTGCGACAGCGTTACCGCAGGCCCCAAGGTAGCCTCTGCGGCCCGCGGGGGCCGGCAGCCCCAGCCGGCTGCCACGGCTCAGGCCAGCGGCTGGGGGAAGGACAAAGCCCCGCGCAGGGCTGCGGCGGCTGCCCGGGCAGCCCGCAGGCGGCGGCGGGTGGGCGGCGGGGCGCCGCGGGCCGACCCCTCTCCCGGGCCCCGCCGCCACAAGCGAGCACCGGGGCCGCCCCGCCGCCGCTCCTCGCCGAGGTAGCGGCGCAGCTCCGAGAGAAAAAAAAAAAAAAAAAACACCCAAAAAAGGGCAGCCCCGTGAGGAGCCCGCTGACCACCGTCACTGCCGGGGAGACGAGAACCGGCGGCAGCCCCGCCGGTCATGGGCCGGGCCGCCCGCCTGCCTCAGCCCGCCCGCCGCCGGCACCAGGCGCTCCCTGCCGCGGCCGAGCGCCGGGCCGCCACATCCCCCC